>NW_027211932.1:106861-146861 GCF_036971445.1 Narcine bancroftii
CACAAGCTCCCTCCCCCCCCACACACACACACTGACCCTCACTCTCACACACTCTCAGTCTGTCTCTCACTCTCCCTCTCTCACACACACTCACCCTCGCTCTCACACAACCTCTCTCTCTCAGACAACCTCTCTCTCTCTCTCACACTCTCCCTCTCTCACATAGTCCCTCTCTCTCACTCCGTCACTGTGTGTGTGTCTCTCTCTCTCCCTCTCTCTCTCTCTCTCCCTCATACACTCCCTCTCTCTCACTCCATCATTGTGTGTGTCTCTCTCTATCTCACGCCCTCTCTCTCTTGTACTCTACCTCACTCACACGGTCCTTCTCTCTCACTCCCTCACTGTGTCTCTCTCACTCTCCCACCCTCTCTCTCTCTCTCTCTCCCTCTCTCACACACATGCACAGGCCGCCCCCCCCACACACACACACTCTCGCTCTCACACTCTCAGTCTGTCTCTCACTCTCCCTCTCTAACACACACTCTCTCTCGCTCTCACACAACCTCTCTCTCACACATCCTCTCTCTCTCACTCTCGCACTCTCCCTCTCTCACACAGTCCCGCTCTCTCACTCCGTCAATGTGTCTCTTTCTCTCTCTCCGTCTCTCACACACACGCACAATCTTCCTCCACCCGCCAAACACACTTTCGCTCTCACTTTCACACACTCTCAGTCTTTCTCTCACTCTCCCTCTCTCACACACACTCACTCTCGCTCTCACACAACCTCTCTCTCTCTCACAACCTCTCTCTCTATCTCTCTCTCACTCTCCCTCTCTCACACAGTCCCTCTCTCATACTCCATCACTGTGTCTGTCTCTCTCTCTCTCCCTTTCTCTCTCATACTCTCCCTCACTCACACAGTCCTTCTCTCTCACTCCCTCACTGTGTCTCTCTCACTCTCCCTCACTATCTCTCTCTCTCTCTGTCTCTCTCTCTCCCTCTCTCACACTCATGCACAAGCCGCCCCCCCACACACACACACTCTCGCTCTCACACTCTGAGTCTGTCTCTCACTCTGCCTCTCTCACACACACTCACTCTCGCTCTCACACAAACTCTCTCTCTCACAAAACCTCTTTCTCTCTGTCTCTCTCATACTCTCCCTCTCTCACAAAGTCCCTCTCTCTCACACCCTCACTGTCTCTCTCTCTCTCTCTCTCCCTCTCTCTCTCTTTCTCTCGTACTCTCCTTCACTCACACGGTCCCTCTCTCTAACTCCCTCGCTGTGCGTCTCTCACTTTCCCTCCCTTTCTCTCTCTCTCTCTCTCTCTCTCTCCCTCTCTCACACACATGCATAGGCCGCCCCCCCCACACACACACACACTCTCGCTCTCACACTCTCAGTCTGTCTCTCACTCTCCCTCTCTCACAACCAATCACTCTCGCTCTCACACAACCTCTCTCTCTCATACAACCTCTCGATCTCTCTCTTGCACTCTCCCTCTCTCACACACATGCACAAGCTCCCTCCCCCCCACACACACACTCTCACCCTCACTCTCACACACTCTCAGTCTGTCTCTCACTTTCCATCCCTCACACACACTCACTCTCGCTCTCACACAACCTCTCTCTCTCACACAACCTCTCTCTCTCTCTCTCACACTCTCCCTCTCTCACACAGTCCCTCTCTCTCACTCCGTCACTGTGTGTGTCTCTCTCTCTCTCGCTCTCTCTCTCTCCCTTATACTCTCCCTCTCTCTCACTCCATCATTGTGAGTGTCTCTCTCTATCTCTCTCCCTCTCTCTCTTGTACTCTCCCTCACTCACACGGTCCCTCTCTCTCATTCCCTTGCTGTGTCTCTGTCACTCTCCCTCCCTCTCTCTCTCTCTCTCCCTCTCTCATACACATGCACAGGCCGCCCCCCCACACAAACACACTCTCGCTCTCACACTCTCAGTCTGTCTCTCACTCTCCCTCTCTGACTCACACTCACTCTCGCTCTCACACAACCTCTCTCTCTCACACAACCTCTCTCTCACTCACGCACTCTCCCTCTCTAACAGAGTCCCTCTCTCTCACTCCGTCACTGTGTCTCTCTCTCCCTCTCCCTCTCTCACACACATGCACATGCTCCCTCCCCCCCCCCCACACACACACTCTCACTCTCACACTCTCAGTCGGTCTCTCACTCTCCCTCTCCCACACACACTCACTCTCGCTCTCACACAACCTCTCTCTCTCACACAACATCTCTCTCTCATATTCTCCCTCACTCACACGGTCCCTCTCTCTCACTCCCTCGCTGTGTCTCTCTCACTCTCCCTCTCTCTCTCTTTCTCTCTCTCTCTTTCTCTCTCTCTCTCTCTCGCTCTCTCACACACATGCACAAACTCCCTCCCCCCCACACACACACACACTGTCGCTCTCAGTCTCACACACTCTCAGGCTGTCTCTCACTCTCCCTCTCTCACACACACTCACTCTCGCTCTCACACAATTTCTCTCTGTCACACAACTTCTCTCTCCCTCTCTCCCTCACTCCGTCACTGTGTGTCTCTCTCTCTCTCTCTCTCTCCCTCTCTCTCGTACTCAACCTCACTCACACGGTCCCTCTCTCATTCCTTCGCTGTGTGTCTCTCACTCTCCCTCCCTCTCACTCTCTCTCTCTCACTCCCTCTCGCACACACATACACAGTTCGCCCCCACACACACACTCTCGCTCTCACACTCTCAGTGTGTCTTTCACTCTCCCTCTCTCACACACACTCATTCTCGCTCTCACACAAACTCTCTCTCTCACACAACCTCTCCCTCTCTCTCTCGCACTCTCCCTCTCTCACACTGTCCCTCTCTCTCACTCTATCAGTATGTCTCTCTCTCTCTCTCCCTCTCTCACACACATGCACAAGCTCCCTCTACCCCCACACACACACTCTCGCCCTCACTCTCACACACTCTCAGTCTGTCTCACTCTCCCTCTCTCACACACACTCACTCTCACTCTCACACAACCTCTCTCTCTCACACAACCTCTCTCTCTCTCTCACACTCTCCCTCTCTCACACAGTCCCTCTCTCTCACTCCGTCACTGTTTGTGTCCCTCTATCTCTCCCTCTCTCTCTCTCTCTCATACTCTCCCTCTCTCTCACTCCATCATTGTGTGTGTCTCTCTCAGTCTCCCACCCTCTCTCGCTCTCTCTCTCCGTCTCTCACACACATGCACAATCTCCCTCCCCCCGCCACACACACTCTCGCTCTCACTCTCACACACTCACAGTCTTTCTCTCACTCTCCCTCTCTCACACACACTCACTCTCGCTCTCACACAACCTCTCCCTCTCTCACAACCTCCCTCTCTTTCTCTCTCGCACTCTCCCTCTCTCACACAGTCCCTCTCTCTCACTCCGTCACTGTGTCTGTCTCTCTCTCTCTCTCTCCCTCTCTCTCTCTCTCTCTCTCTCTCGTATTCTCCCTTACTCACACGGCCCCTCGCTCTCACACCCTAGCTGTGTCTCTCTCACTCTCCCTCTCTCTCCCTCTCTCTCTCTCTCTCTCTCACTCTCCCTCTCGCACACATGTACAAGTTCCCTCCCCCCCACACACACACTCTCGCTCTCACTCTCACACACTCTCAGTCTGTCTCTCACTCTCCCTCTCTCACACAGTCCCTCTCTCTCACTCCGTCACTGTGTGTGTCTCTCTCTCTCCCTCTCTCTCTGTCTCTCTCTCTCATACTCTCCCTCTCTCTCACTCCATCATTGTGTGTGTCTCTCTCTATCTCTCTCCCTCTCTCTCTTGTACTCTCCCTCACTCACACGGTCCCTCTCTCTCATTCCCTTGCTGTGTCTCTCTCACTCTCCCTCCCTCTCTCTCTCTCTCTCTCTCCCTCTCTCACACACATGCACAGGCCGCCCCCCACACAAACACACTCTCGCTCTCACACTCTCAGTCTGTCTCTCACTCTCGCTCTCTGACACACACTCACTCTCGCTCTCACACAACCTCTCTCTCTCACACAACCTCTCTCTCACTCTCACACTCTCCCTCTCTCACACAGTCCCTCTCTCTCACACTGTCAATGTGTGTGTCTCTCTCTCTCCGTCTCTCACACACATGCACAATCTCCCTCCCCACGCCACACACACTCTCGCTCTCACTCTCACACACTCTCAGTCTTTCTCTCACTGTCCCTCTCTCACACACACTCACTCTCGCTCTCAAACAACCTCTCTCTCTCTCACAACCTTTCTCTCTCTCTCTCGCACTCTCCCTCTCTCACACAGTCCCTCTCTCTCACTCCCTGTGTGTGTCTCTCTCTCTCTCTTCCTTTCTCTCTCACTCTCTCTCTCTCTTCCTTTCTCTCTCACTCTCTCTCTCTCTCTCGTACTCTCCCTCACTCACACAGGTCCTATCTCTCACACCCTAGCTGTGCGTCTCTCACTCTCCCTCCCTCTCTCTCTCTCTCTCTCTCTCCCTCTCTCACATACATTCACAGGCCGCCCCTCCCCCACACACACACTCTCGCTCTCACACTCTCAATCTGTCTCTCACTCTCCCTCTCTCACACACTCACTCTCGCTCTCACACAACCTCTCTCTCTCACACAACCTCTCTCTCTCTCTAGCACTCTCCCTCTCTCTCTCACCGTCACTGTGTCTCTCTCTCTCTCTCTCTCTCTCTCTCTCCCTTTCTCTCTCGTACTCTCCCTCACACACACGGTCCTTCTCTCTCACTCCCTCACTGTGTCTCTCTCACTCTCCCTCACTCTCTCTCTCTCTCTCTCTCTCTCTCCCTCTCTCACACTCATGCACAAGCCGCCCCCCCCCCACACACACACACTCTCGCTCTCACACTCTGAGTCTGTCTCTCACTCTGCCACTCTCACACACACTCACTCTCGCTCTCACACAAACTCTCTCTCTCACAAAACCTCTTTCTCTCTCTCTCTCTCATACTCTCCCTCTCTCACAGTCCCTCTCTCTCACACTCACACTGTCTCTCTCTCTCTCTCCCTCTCTCTCTCTTTCTCTCTCTCGTACTCTCCCTCTCTCACACAGTCCCTTTCTCTCACTCCATCAGTATGTCTCTCTCTCTCTCTATTCCTCTCTCACACACATGCACAAGCCGCCCCCCCACACACACACACTCTCGCTCTCACACTCTGAGTCTGTCTCTCACTCTGCCTCTCTCACACACACTCACTCTCGCTCTCATACAACCTCTCTCTCTCACAAAACCTCTTTCTCTCTCTCTCTCTCATACTCTCCCTCTTTCTCACAGTCCCTCTCTCTCACATCCTCACTATCTCTCTCTCTCTCTCTCTCTCTCACTCTCTCCCTCTCTCTCTTTCTCTCTCTCGTACTCTCCCTCACTCACACGGTCCCTCTCTCTCAGTCCCTCGCTGTGCGTCTCACACTTTCCCTCCCTTTCTCTCTCTCTCTCTCTCTCTCTCCCTCTCTCACACACATGCATAGGCCACCCCCACCCACACACACACACACACTCGCACTCACACTCTCAGTCTGTCTCTCACTCTCCCACTCTCACACACACTCACTCTCGTTCTCACACAACTTCTCTCTCTCACACAACCTCTCCCTCTCTCTCTCGCACTCTCCCTCTCTCAACCAGTCCCTCTCTCTCACTCCATCACTGTGTCTCTCTCTCTCTCTCTCCCTCTCTCACACACATGCACAAGCTCCCTCCCCCCAACACACACACTCTCGCCCTCACTCTCACACACTCTCAGTCTGTCTCTCACTCTCCCTCTCTCACATACACTCACTCTCGCTCTCACACAACCTCTCTCTCTCACACAACCTCTCTCTCTCTCTCTCACACTCTCCCTCTCTCACACAGTCCCTCTCTCTCACTCCGTGACTGTGTGTGTGTCTCTCTCTCTCCCTCTCTCTGTCTCTCTCTCTCTCACACTCTCCCTCTCTCACACAGTCCCTCTCTCTCACTCCGTCACTGTGTGTGTGTCTCTCTCTCTCCCTCTCTCTGTCTCTCTCTCTCTCGTACTCTCCCTCTCTCTCACTCCATCATTGTGTGTGTCTCTCTCTATCTCTCTCCATCTCTCTCTCGTACTCTCCCTCACTCACACGGTCCCTCTCTCTCATTCCCTTGCTTTATCTCTCTCACTCTCCCTCCCTCTCCCACTCTCTCTCTCTCCCTCTCTCACACACATGCACAGGCCGCCCCCCCCACACACACACATTCTCGCTCTCACACTCTCAGTCTGTCTCTCACTCTCCCTCTCTAACACACACTCTCTCTCGCTCTCACACAACCTCTCTCTCACACATCCTCTCTCTCTCACTCTCGCACTCTCCCTCTCTCACACAGTCCCGCTCTCTCACTCCGTCAATGTGTCTCTTTCTTTCTCTCCGTCTCTCACACACACGCACAATCTTCCTCCCCCCGCCAAACACACTTTCGCTCTCACTTTCACACACTCTGTCTTTCTCTCACTCTCCCTCTCTCACACACACTCACTCTCGCTCTCACACAACCTCTCTCTCTCTCACAACCTCTCTCTCTATCTCTCTCTCACTCTCCCTCTCTCACACAGTCCCTCTCTCATACTCCATCACTGTGTCTGTCTCTCTCTCTCTCCCTTTCTCTCTCATACTCTCCCTCACTCACACAGTCCTTCTCTCTCACTCCCTCACTGTGTCTCTCTCACTCTCCCTCACTATCTCTCTCTCTCTCTGTCTCTCTCTCTCCCTCTCTCACACTCATGCACAAGCCGCCCCCCCACACACACACACTCTCGCTCTCACACTCTGAGTCTGTCTCTCACTCTGCCTCTCTCACACACACTCACTCTCGCTCTCACACAAACTCTCTCTCTCACAAAACCTCTTTCTCTCTGTCTCTCTCATACTCTCCCTCTCTCACAGTCCCTCTCTCTCACACCCTCACTGTCTCTCTCTCTCTCTCTCTCCCTCTCTCTCTCTTTCTCTCGTACTCTCCTTCACTCACACGGTCCCTCTCTCTAACTCCCTCGCTGTGCGTCTCTCACTTTCCCTCCCTTTCTCTCTCTCTCTCTCTCTCTCTCTCCCTCTCTCACACACATGCATAGGCCGCCCCCCCCACACACACACACACTCTCGCTCTCACACTCTCAGTCTGTCTCTCACTCTCCCTCTCTCACACACAATCACTCTCGCTCTCACACAACCTCTCTCTCTCATACAACCTCTCCATCTCTCTCTTGCACTCTCCCTCTCTCACACACATGCACAAGCTCCCTCCCCCCCACACACACACTCTCACCCTCACTCTCACACACTCTCAGTCTGTCTCTCACTTTCCATCTCTCACACACACTCACTCTCGCTCTCACACAACCTCTCTCTCTCACACAACCTCTCTCTCTCTCTCTCACACTCTCCCTCTCTCACACAGTCCCTCTCTCTCACTCCGTCACTGTGTGTGTCTCTCTCTCTCTCGCTCTCTCTCTCTCCCTTATACTCTCCCTCTCTCTCACTCCATCATTGTGTGTGTCTCTCTCTATCTCTCTCCCTCTCTCTCTTGTACTCTCCCTCACTCACACGGTCCCTCTCTCTCATTCCCTTGCTGTGTCTCTGTCACTCTCCCTCCCTCTCTCTCTCTCTCTCCCTCTCTCATACACATGCACAGGCCGCCCCCCCACACAAACACACTCTCGCTCTCACACTCTCAGTCTGTCTCTCACTCTCCCTCTCTGACTCACACTCACTCTCGCTCTCACACAACCTCTCTCTCTCACACAACCTCTCTCTCACTCACGCACTCTCCCTCTCTAACAGAGTCCCTCTCTCTCACTCCGTCACTGTGTCTCTCTCTCCCTCTCCCTCTCTCACACACATGCACAAGCTCCCTCCCCCCCCCCACACACACACTCTCACTCTCACACTCTCAGTCGGTCTCTCACTCTCCCTCTCCCACACACACTCACTCTCGCTCTCACACAACCTCTCTCTCTCACACAACATCTCTCTCTCATATTCTCCCTCACTCACACGGTCCCTCTCTCTCACTCCCTCGCTGTTGCTCTCTCACTCCCTCTCGCTCTCTCTCTCTCTCTCTCTCACTCTCCCTCTCTCACACATGCACAAGCCCCACCCCACACACACACTCTCGCTCTCACTCTCACACACTCTCAGTCTTTCTCTCACTGTCCCTCTCTCACACACACTCACTCTCGCTCTCAAACAACCTCTCTCTCTCTCACAACCTTTCTCTCTCTCTCTCGCACTCTCCCTCTCTCACACAGTCCCTCTCTCTCAATCCGTCACTGTGTGTGTCTCTCTCTCCTCTCTTCCTTTCTCTCTCACTCTCTCTCTCTCTCTCTCTCTCTCTCTCTCTCTCTCTCTCTCTCTTTCTCTCTCTCTCGTACTCTACCTCACTCACACAGGTCCTCTCTCTCACACCCTAGCTGTGCGTCTCTCACTCTCCCTCCCTCTCTCTCTCTCTCTCTCTCTCTCTCTCCCTCTCTCTCTCTCTCTCCCTCTCTCACGTACATTCACAGGCCGCCCCCCACACACACACACACTCTCGCTCTCACACTCTCAGTCTGTCTCTCACTCTCCCTCTCTCACACACTCACTCTCGCTCTCACACAACCTCTCTCTCTCACACAACCTCTCTCTCTCTCTCTAGCACTCTCCCTCTCTCTCTCACTCCGTCACTATGTCTCTCTCTCTCTCTCTCTCTCTCTCCCTTTCTCTCTCGTACTCTCCCTCACACACACGGTCCTTCTCTCTCACTCCCTCACTGTGTCTCTCTCACTCTCCCTCACTCTCTCTCTCTCTCTCTCTCTCTCTCTCCCTCTCTCACACTCATGCATAAGCCGCCCCCCCCCACACACACACACTCTCGCTCTCACACTCTGAGTCTGTCTCTCACTCTGCCTCTCTCACACACACTCACTCTCGCTCTCACACAAACTCTCTCTCTCACAAAACCTCTTTCTCTCTCTCTCTCTCATACTCTCCCTCTCTCACACAGTCCCTCTCTCTCACACCCACACTGTCTCTCTTTCTCTCTCTCTCTCTCCCTCTCTCTCTCTTTCTCTCTCTCGTACTCTCCCTCACTCACACGGTCCCTCTCTCTCACTCCCTCGCTGTGCGTCTCTCACTTTCCCTCCATTTCTCTCTCTCTCTCTCTCCCTCTCTCACACACATGCATAGGCCGCCCTACACATACACACACACACTCTCGCTTTCACACTCTCAGTCTGTCTCTCACTCTCCCTCTCTCACACACACTCACTCTCGCTCTCACACAACTGTCTCTCTCACACAACCTCTCCCTCTCTCTCTAGCACTCTCCCTCACTCACACGGTCCCTCTCTCTCACTCCCTGTGTGTGTCTCTCTCTCTCTCTTCCTTTCTCTCTCACTCTCTCTCTCTCTCTTCCTTTCTCTCTCACTCTCTCTCTCTCTCTCGTACTCTCCCTCACTCACACAGGTCCTATCTCTCACACCCTAGCTGTGCATCTCTCACTCTCCCTCCCTCTCTCTCTCTCTCTCTCCCTCTCTCTCTCTCTCTCCCTCTCTCACATACATTCACAGGCCGCCCCTCCCCCACACACACACTCTCGCTCTCACACTCTCAATCTGTCTCTCACTCTCCCTCTCTCACACACTCACTCTCACTCTCACACAACCTCTCTCTCTCACACAACCTCTCTCTCTCTCTAGCACTCTCCCTCTCTCTCTCACCGTCACTGTGTCTCTCTCTCTCTCTCTCTCTCTCTCCCTTTCTCTCTCGTACTCTCCCTCACACACACGGTCCTTCTCTCTCACTCCCTCACTGTGTCTCTCTCACTCTCCCTCACTCTCTCTCTCTCTCTCTCTCTCTCTCTCTCTCCCTCTCTCACACTCATGCACAAGCCGCCCCCCCTACACACACACACTCTCGCTCTCACACTCTGAGTCTGTCTCTCACTCTGCCTCTCTCACACACACTCAATCTCGTTCTCACACAAACTCTCTCTCTCACAAAACCTCTTTCTCTCTCTCTCTCTCATACACTCCCTCTCTCACACAGTCCCTCTCTCTCAAACCCACACGGTCTCTCTCTCTCTCTCTCTCCCTCTCTCTCTCTTTCTCTCTCACGTACTCTCCCTCACTCACACGGTCCCTCTCTTTCACTCCCGCGCTGTGCGTCTCTCACTTTCCCTCCATTTCTCTCTTCTCTCTCTCTCTCTCCCTCTCTCACACACATGCATAGGCCGCCCCCCCCCACACACATACACACTCTCGCTTTCACACTCTCAGTCTGTCTCTCACTCTCCCTCTCTCACACACACTCACTCTCGCTCTCACACAACTCTCTCTCTCACACAACCTCTCCCTTTCTCTCTCACACTCTCCCTCTCTCACACAGTCCCTTTCTCTCACTCCATCAGTATGTCTCTCTCTCTCTCTATCCCTCTCTCACACACATGCACAAGCCGCCCCCCCACACACACACACTCTCGCTCTCACACTCTGAGTCTGTCTCTCACTCTGCCTCTCTCACACACACTCACTCTCGCTCTCATACAACCTCTCTCTCTCACAAAACCTCTTTCTCTCTCTCTCTCTCATACTCTCCCTCTCTCACACAGTCCCTCTCTCTCACATCCTCACTATCTCTCTCTCTCTCTCTCTCTCTCACTCTCTCCCTCTCTCTCTTTCTCTCTCTCGTACTCTCCCTCACTCACACGGTCCCTCTCTCTCAGTCCCTCGCTGTGCGTCTCACACTTTCCCTCCCTTTCTCTCTCTCTCTCTCTCTCTCTCCCTCTCTCACACACATGCATAGGCCACCCCCACCCACACACACACACACTCTCGCACTCACACTCTCAGTCTGTCTCTCACTCTCCCACTCTCACACACACTCACTCTCGTTCTCACACAACTTCTCTCTCTCACACAACCTCTCCCTCTCTCTCTCGCACTCTCCCTCTCTCTCTCGCACTCTCCCTCTCTCAACCAGTCCCTCTCTCTCACTCCATCACTGTGTGTCTCTCTCTCTCTCTCCCTCTCTCACACACATGCACAAGCTCCCTCCCCCCAACACACACACTCTCGCCCTCACTCTCACACACTCTCAGTCTTTCTCTCACTGTCCCTCTCTCACACACACTCACTCTCGCTCTCAAACAACCTCTCTCTCTCTCACAACCGTTCTCTCTCTCTCTCGCACTCTCCCTCTCTCACACAGTCCCTCTCTCTCACATCCTCACTATCTCTCTCTCTCTCTCTCTCTCTCTCTCTCTCTCTCTTTCTCTCTCTCTCTCTCATACTCTCCCTCTCTCACACAGTCCCTCTCTCTCACATCCTCACTATCTCTCTCTCTCTCTCTCTCTCTCTCTCTCTCTCTCTCTCTCTCTCTCTCTCGTACTCTACCTCACTCACACAGGTCCTCTCTCTCACACCCTAGCTGTGCGTCTCTCACTCTCCCTCCCTCTCTCTCTCTCCCTCTCTCTCTCTCTCTCCCTCTCTCACATACATTCACAGGCCGCCCCCCACACACACACACTCTCGCTCTCACACTCTCAGTCTGTCTCTCACTCTCCCTCTCTCACACACTCACTCTCGCTCTCACACAACCTCTCTCTCTCACACAACCTCTCTCTCTCTCTCTAGCACTCTCCCTCTCTCTCTCACTCCGTCACTATGTCTCTCTCTCTCTCTCTCTCTCTCTCCCTTTCTCTCTCGTACTCTCCCTCACACACACGGTCCTTCTCTCTCACTCCCTCACTGTGTCTCTCTCACTCTCCCTCACTCTCTCTCTCTCTCTCTCTCTCTCTCTCCCTCTCTCACACTCATGCATAAGCCGCCCCCCCCACACACACACACTCTCGCTCTCACACTCTGAGTCTGTCTCTCACTCTGCCTCTCTCACACACACTCACTCTCGCTCTCACACAAACTCTCTCTCTCACAAAACCTCTTTCTCTCTCTCTCTCTCATACTCTCCCTCTCTCACACAGTCCCTCTCTCTCACACCCACACTGTCTCTCTTTCTCTCTCTCTCTCTCCCTCTCTCTCTCTTTCTCTCTCTCGTACTCTCCCTCACTCACACGGTCCCTCTCTCTCACTCCCTCGCTGTGCGTCTCTCACTTTCCCTCCATTTCTCTCTCTCTCTCTCTCCCTCTCTCACACACATGCATAGGCCGCCCTACACATACACACACACACTCTCGCTTTCACACTCTCAGTCTGTCTCTCACTCTCCCTCTCTCACACACACTCACTCTCGCTCTCACACAACTGTCTCTCTCACACAACCTCTCCCTCTCTCTCTAGCACTCTCCCTCACTCACACGGTCCCTCTCTCTCACTCCCTGTGTGTGTCTCTCTCTCTCTCTTCCTTTCTCTCTCACTCTCTCTCTCTCTCTTCCTTTCTCTCTCACTCTCTCTCTCTCTCTCGTACTCTCCCTCACTCACACAGGTCCTATCTCTCACACCCTAGCTGTGCATCTCTCACTCTCCCTCCCTCTCTCTCTCTCTCTCTCCCTCTCTCTCTCTCTCTCCCTCTCTCACATACATTCACAGGCCGCCCCTCCCCCACACACACACTCTCGCTCTCACACTCTCAATCTGTCTCTCACTCTCCCTCTCTCACACACTCACTCTCGCTCTCACACAACCTCTCTCTCTCACACAACCTCTCTCTCTCTCTAGCACTCTCCCTCTCTCTCTCACCGTCACTGTGTCTCTCTCTCTCTCTCTCTCTCTCTCTCCCTTTCTCTCTCGTACTCTCCCTCACACACACGGTCCTTCTCTCTCACTCCCTCACTGTGTCTCTCTCACTCTCCCTCACTCTCTCTCTCTCTCTCTCTCTCTCTCTCCCTCTCTCACACACATGCACAAGCCGCCCCCCCACACACACACACTCTCGCTCTCACACTCTGAGTCTGTCTCTCACTCTGCCTCTCTCACACACACTCACTCTCGCTCTCATACAACCTCTCTCTCTCACAAAACCTCTTTCTCTCTCTCTCTCTCATACTCTCCCTCTCTCACACAGTCCCTCTCTCACATCCTCACTATCTCTCTCTCTCTCTCTCTCTCACTCTCTCCCTCTCTCTCTTTCTCTCTCTCGTACTCTCCCTCACTCACACGGTCCCTCTCTCTCAGTCCCTCGCTGTGCGTCTCACACTTTCCCTCCCTTTCTCTCTCTCTCTCTCTCTCTCTCTCTCCCTCTCTCACACACATGCATAGGCCACCCCCACCCACACACACACACACTCTCGCACTCACACTCTCAGTCTGTCTCTCACTCTCCCACTCTCACACACACTCACTCTCGTTCTCACACAACTTCTCTCTCTCACACAACCTCTCCCTCTCTCTCTCGCACTCTCCCTCTCTCTCTCGCACTCTCCCTCTCTCAACCAGTCCCTCTCTCTCACTCCATCACTGTGTGTCTCTCTCTCTCTCTCCCTCTCTCACACACATGCACAAGCTCCCTCCCCCCAACACACACACTCTCGCCCTCACTCTCACACACTCTCAGTCTGTCTCTCACTCTCCCTCTCTCACATACACTCACTCTCGCTCTCACACAACCTCTCTCTCTCACACAACCTCTCTCTCTCTCTCTCACACTCTCCCTCTCTCACACAATCCCTCTCTCTCACTCCGTCACTGTGTGTGTGTCTCTCTCTCTCCCTCTCTCTGTCTCTCTCTCTCTCACACTCTCCCTCTCTCACACAGTCCCTCTCTCTCACTCCGTCACTGTGTGTGTCTCTCTCTCTCCCTCTCTCTGTCTCTCTCTCTCTCGTACTCTCCCTCTCTCTCACTCCATCATTGTGTGCGTCTCTCTCTATCTCTCTCCATCTCTCTCTCGTACTCTCCCTCACTCACACGGTCCCTCTCTCTCATTCCCTTGCTTTATCTCTCTCACTCTCCCTCCCACTCCCACTCTCTCTCTCTCCCTCTCTCACACACATGCACAGGCCGCCCCCCCCACACACACACATTCTCGCTCTCACACTCTCAGTCTGTCTCTCACTCTCCCTCTCTAACACACACTCTCTCTCGCTCTCACACAACCTCTCTCTCACACATCCTCTCTCTCTCACTCTCGCACTCTCCCTCTCTCACACAGTCCCGCTCTCTCACTCCGTCAATGTGTCTCTTTCTCTCTCTCCGTCTCTCACACACACGCACAATCTTCCTCCCCCCGCCAAACACACTTTCGCTCTCACTTTCACACACTCTCAGTCTTTCTCTCACTCTCCCTCTCTCACACACACTCACTCTCGCTCTCACACAACCTCTCTCTCTCTCACAACCTCTCTCTCTATCTCTCTCTCACTCTCCCTCTCTCACACAGTCCCTCTCTCATACTCCATCACTGTGTCTGTCTCTCTCTCTCTCCCTTTCTCTCTCATACTCTCCCTCACTCACACAGTCCTTCTCTCTCACTCCCTCACTGTGTCTCTCTCACTCTCCCTCACTATCTCTCTCTCTCTCTGTCTCTCTCTCTCCCTCTCTCACACTCATGCACAAGCCGCCCCCCCACACACACACACTCTCGCTCTCACACTCTGAGTCTGTCTCTCACTCTGCCTCTCTCACACACACTCACTCTCGCTCTCACACAAACTCTCTCTCTCACAAAACCTCTTTCTCTCTGTCTCTCTCATACTCTCCCTCTCTCACAAAGTCCCTCTCTCTCACACCCTCACTGTCTCTCTCTCTCTCTCTCTCCCTCTCTCTCTCTTTCTCTCGTACTCTCCTTCACTCACACGGTCCCTCTCTCTAACTCCCTCGCTGTGCGTCTCTCACTTTCCCTCCCTTTCTCTCTCTCTCTCTCTCTCTCTCTCCCTCTCTCACACACATGCATAGGCCGCCCCCCCCACACACACACACACTCTCGCTCTCACACTCTCAGTCTGTCTCTCACTCTCCCTCTCTCACACACAATCACTCTCGCTCTCACACAACCTCTCTCTCTCATACAACCTCTCCATCTCTCTCTTGCACTCTCCCTCTCTCACACACATGCACAAGCTCCCTCCCCCCCACACACACACTCTCACCCTCACTCTCACACACTCTCAGTCTGTCTCTCACTTTCCATCTCTCACACACACTCACTCTCGCTCTCACACAACCTCTCTCTCTCACACAACCTCTCTCTCTCTCTCTCACGCTCTCCCTCTCTCACACAGTCCCTCTCTCTCACTCCGTCACTGTGTGTGTCTCTCTCTCTCTCGCTCTCTCTCTCTCCCTTATACTCTCCCTCTCTCTCACTCCATCATTGTGTGTGTCTCTCTCTATCTCTCTCCATCTCTCTCTCGTACTCTCCCTCACTCACACAGTCCTTCTCTCTCACTCCCTCACTGTGTCTCTCTCACTCTCCCTCACTATCTCTCTCTCTCTCTGTCTCTCTCTCTCCCTCTCTCACACTCATGCACAAGCCGCCCCCCCACACACACACACTCTCGCTTTCACACTCTGAGTCTGTCTCTCACTCTGCCTCTCTCACACACACTCACTCTCGCTCTCACACAAACTCTCTCTCTCACAAAACCTCTTTCTCTCTGTCTCTCTCATACTCTCCCTCTCTCACAAAGTCCCTCTCTCTCACACCCTCACTGTCTCTCTCTCTCTCTCTCTCCCTCTCTCTCTCTTTCTCTCGTACTCTCCTTCACTCACACGGTCCCTCTCTCTAACTCCCTCGCTGTGCGTCTCTCACTTTCCCTCCCTTTCTCTCTCTCTCTCTCTCTCTCTCTCCCTCTCTCACACACATGCATAGGCCGCCCCCCCCACACACACACACACTCTCGCTCTCACACTCTCAGTCTGTCTCTCACTCTCCCTCTCTCACACACACTCACTCTCGCTCTCACACAACTGTCTCTCTCACACAACCTCTCCCTCTCTCTCTAGCACTCTCCCTCACTCACACGGTCCCTCTCTCTCACTCCCTGTGTGTGTCTCTCTCTCTCTCTTCCTTTCTCTCTCACTCTCTCTCTCTCTCTTCCTTTCTCTCTCACTCTCTCTCTCTCTCTCGTACTCTCCCTCACTCACACAGGTCCTATCTCTCACACCCTAGCTGTGCATCTCTCACTCTCCCTCCCTCTCTCTCTCTCTCTCTCCCTCTCTCTCTCTCTCTCCCTCTCTCACATACATTCACAGGCCGCCCCTCCCCCACACACACACTCTCGCTCTCACACTATCAATCTGTCTCTCACTCTGCCTCTCTCACACACACACTCTCGCTCTCATACAACCTCTCGCTCTCACAAAACCTCTTTCTCTCTCTCTCTCTCATACTCTCCCTCTCTCACACAGTCCCTCTCTCTCACATCCTCACTATCTCTCTCTCTCTCTCTCTCTCACTCTCTCCCTCTCTCTCTTTCTCTCTCTCGTACTCTCCCTCACTCACATGGTCCCTCTCTCTCAGTCCCTCGCTGTGCGTCTCACACTTTCCCTCCCTTTCTCTCTCTCTCTCTCTCTCTCCCCCCTCTCACACACATGCATAGGCCACCCCCACCCACACATACACACACTCTCGCACTCACACTCTCAGTCTGTCTCTCACTCTCCCACTCTCACACACACTCACTCTCGTTCTCACACAACTTCTCTCTCTCACACAACCTCTCCCTCTCTCTCTCGCACTCTCCCTCTCTCTCTCGCACTCTCCCTCTCTCAACCAGTCCCTCTCTCTCACTCCATCACTGTGTCTCTCTCTCTCTCTCTCCCTCTCTCACACACATGCACAAGCTCCCTCCCCCCAACACACACACTCTCGCCCTCACTCTCACACACTCTCAGTCTGTCTCTCACTCTCCCTCTCTCACATACACTCACTCTCGCTCTCACACAACCTCTCTCTCTCACACAACCTCTCTCTCTCTCTCTCACACTCTCCCTCTCTCACACAGTCCCTCTCTCTCACTCCGTCACTGTGTGTGTGTCTCTCTCTCTCCCTCTCTCTGTCTCTCTCTCTCTCACACTCTCCCTCTCTCACACAGTCCCTCTCTCTCACTCCGTCACTGTGTGTGTGTCTCTCTCTCTCCCTCTCTCTGTCTCTCTCTCTCTCGTACTCTCCCTCTCTCTCACTCCATCATTGTGTGCGTCTCTCTCTATCTCTCTCCATCTCTCTCTCGTACTCTCCCTCACTCACACGGTCCCTCTCTCTCATTCCCTTGCTTTATCTCTCTCACTCTCCCTCCCTCTCCCACTCTCTCTCTCTCTCTCTCTCACACACATGCACAGGCCGCCCCCCCCACACACACACATTCTCGCTCTCACACTCTCAGTCTGTCTCTCACTCTCCCTCTCTAACACACACTCTCTCTCGCTCTCACACAACCTCTCTCTCACACATCCTCTCTCTCTCACTCTTGCACTCTCCCTCTCTCACACAGTCCCGCTCTCTCACTCCGTCAATGTGTCTCTTTCTCTCTCTCCGTCTCTCACACACACGCACAATCTTCCTCCCCCCGCCAAACACACTTTCGCTCTCACTTTCACACACTCTCAGTCTTTCTCTCACTCTCCCTCTCTCACACACACTCACTCTCGCTCTCACACAACCTCTCTCTCTCTCACAACCTCTCTCTCTATCTCTCTCTCACTCTCCCTCTCTCACACAGTCCCTCTCTCATACTCCATCACTGTGTCTGTCTCTCTCTCTCACCCTTTCTCTCTCATACTCTCCCTCACTCACACAGTCCTTCTCTCTCACTCCCTCACTGTGTCTCTCTCACTCTCCCTCACTATCTCTCTCTCTCTCTGTCTCTCTCTCTCCCTCTCTCACACTCATGCACAAGCCGCCCCCCCACACACACACACTCTCGCTCTCACACTCTGAGTCTGTCTCTCACTCTGCCTCTCTCACACACACTCACTCTCGCTCTCACACAAACTCTCTCTCTCACAAAACCTCTTTCTCTCTGTCTCTCTCATACTCTCCCTCTCTCACAAAGTCCCTCTCTCTCACACCCTCACTGTCTCTCTCTCTCTCTCTCTCCCTCTCTCTCTCTTTCTCTCGTACTCTCCTTCACTCACACGGTCCCTCTCTCTAACTCCCTCGCTGTGCGTCTCTCACTTTCCCTCCCTTTTTCTCTCTCTCTCTCTCTCTCTCTCCCTCTCTCACACACATGCATAGGCCGCCCACCCCACACACACACACACTCTCGCTCTCACACTCTCAGTCTGTCTCTCACTCTCCCTCTCTCACACACAATCACTCTCGCTCTCACACAACCTCTCTCTCTCATACAACCTCTCCATCTCTCTCTTGCACTCTCCCTCTCTCACACACATGCACAAGCTCCCTCCCCCCCACACACACTCTCACCCTCACTCTCACACACTCTCAGTCTGTCTCTCACTTTCCATCTCTCACACACACTCACTCTCGCTCTCACACAACCTCTCTCTCTCACACAACCTCTCTCTCTCACACAACATCTCTCTCTCATATTCTCCCTCACTCACACGGTCCCTCTCTCTCACTCCCTCGCTGTTGCTCTCTCACTCCCTCTCGCTCTCTCTCTCTCTCTCTCTCACTCTCCCTCTCTCACACATGCACAAGCCCCACCCCACACACACACTCTCGCTCTCACTCTCACACACTCTCAGTCTTTCTCTCACTGTCCCTCTCTCACACACACTCACTCTCGCTCTCAAACAACCTCTCTCTCTCTCACAACCTTTCTCTCTCTCTCTCGCACTCTCCCTCTCTCACATAGGCCCTCTCTCTCAATCCGTCACTGTGTGTGTCTCTCTCTCTCTCTTCCTTTCTCTCTCACTCTCTCTCTCTCTCTCTCTCTCTCTCTCTCTCTCTCGTACTCTCCCTCACTCACACAGGTCCTCTCTCTCACACCCTAGCTGTGCGTCTCTCACTCTCCCTCCCTCTCTCTCTCTCTCCCTCTCTCTCTCCCTCTCTCTCTCTCTCCCTCTCTCACATACATTCACAGGCCGCCCCCCACACACACACACACTCTCGCTCTCACACTCTCAGTCTGTCTCTCACTCTCCCTCTCTCACACACTCACTCTCACTCTCACACAACCTCTCTCTCTCACACAACCTCTCTCTCTCTCTCTAGCACTCTCCCTCTCTCTCTCACTCCGTCACTATGTCTCTCTCTCTCTCTCTCTCTCTCTCTCTCCCTTTCTCTCTCGTACTCTCCCTCACACACACGGTCCTTCTCTCTCACTCCCTCACTGTGTCTCTCTCATCCTCCCTCACTCTCTCTCTCTCTCTCTCTCCCTCTCTCACACTCATGCATAAGCCGCCCCCCCCACACACACACACACTCGCTCTCACACTCTGAGTCTGTCTCTCACTCTGCCTCTCTCACACACACTCACTCTCGCTCTCGCACAAACTCTCTCTCTCACAAAACCTCTTTCTCTCTCTCTCTCTCATACTCTCCCTCTCTCACACAGTCCCTCTCTCTCACACCCACACTGTCTCTCTTTCTCTCTCTCTCTCTCTCTCCCTCTCTCTCTCTTTCTCTCTCTCGTACTCTCCCTCACTCACACGGTCCCTCTCTCTCACTCCCTCGCTGTGCGTCTCTCACTTTCCCTCCATTTCTCTCTCTCTCTCTCTCCCTCTCTCACACACATGCATAGGCCGCCCTACACATACACACACACACTCTCGCTTTCACACTCTCAGTCTGTCTCTCACTCTCCCTCTCTCACACACACTCACTCTCGCTCTCACACAACTGCCTCTCTCACACAACCTCTCCCTCTCTCTCTAGCACTCTCCCTCACTCACACGGTCCCTCTCTCTCATTCCCTTGCTTTATCTCTCTCACTCTCCCTCCCTCTCCCACTCTCTCTCTCTCCCTCTCTCACACACATGCACAGGCCGCCCCCCCACACACACACATTCTCGCTCTCACACTCTCAGTCTGTCTCTCACTCTCCCTCTCTAACACACACTCTCTCTCGCTCTCACACAACCTCTCTCTCACACATCCTCTCTCTCTCACTCTCGCACTCTCCCTCTCTCACACAGTCCCGCTCTCTCACTCCGTCAATGTGTCTCTTTCTCTCTCTCCGTCTCTCACACACACGCACAATCTTCCTCCCCCCGCCAAACACACTTTCGCTCTCACTTTCACACACTCTCAGTCTTTCTCTCACTCTCCCTCTCTCACACACACACACTCTCACCCTCACTCTCACACACTCTCAGTCTGTCTCTCACTTTCCATCTCTCACACACACTCACTCTCGCTCTCACACAACCTCTCTCTCTCACACAACCTCTCTCTCTCTCTCTCACACTCTCCCTCTCTCACACAGTCCCTCTCTCTCACTCCGTCACTGTGTGTGTCTCTCTCTCTCTCGCTCTCTCTCTCTCCCTTATACTCTCCCTCTCTCTCACTCCATCATTGTGTGTGTCTCTCTCTATCTCTCTCCCTCTCTCTCTTGTACTCTCCCTCACTCACACGGTCCCTCTCTCTCATCCCCTTGCTGTGTCTCTGTCACTCTCCCTCCCTCTCTCTCTCTCTCCCTCTCTCATACACATGCACAGGCCGCCCCCCCACACAAACACACTCTCGCTCTCACACTCTCAGTCTGTCTCTCACTCTCCCTCTCTGACTCACACTCACTCTCGCTCTCACACAACCTCTCTCTCTCACACAACCTCTCTCTCACTCACGCACTCTCCCTCTCTAACAGAGTCCCTCTCTCTCACTCCGTCACTGTGTCTCTCTCTCCCTCTCCCTCTCTCACACACATGCACAAGCTCCCTCCCCCCCCCACACACACACTCTCACTCTCACACTCTCAGTCGGTCTCTCACTCTCCCTCTCCCACACACACTCACTCTCGCTCTCACACAACCTCTCTCTCTCACACAACATCTCTCTCTCATATTCTCACTCACTCACACGGTCCCTCTCTCTCACTCCCTCGCTGTTGCTCTCTCACTCCCTCTCGCTCTCTCTCTCTCTCTCTCACTCTCCCTCTCTCACACATGCACAAGCCCCACCCCACACACACACTCTCGCTCTCACTCTCACACACTCTCAGTCTTTCTCTCACTGTCCCTCTCTCACACACACTCACTCTCGCTCTCAAACAACCTCTCTCTCTCTCACAACCTTTCTCTCTCTCTCTCGCACTCTCCCTCTCTCACACAGTCCCTCTCTCTCAATCCGTCACTGTGTGTGTCTCTCTCTCTCTTCCTTTCTCTCTCACTCTCTCTCTCTCTCTCTCTCTCTCTCTCTCTCTCTCTTGTACTCTCCCTCACTCACACAGGTCCTCTCTCTCACACCCTAGCTGTGCGTCTCTCACTCTCCCTCCCTCTCTCTCTCTCGCTCTCTCACATACATTCACAGGCCGCCCCCCACACACACACACACTCTCGCTCTCACACTCTCAGTCTGTTTCTCACTCTCCCTCTCTCACACACTCACTCTCGCTCTCACACAACCTCTCTCTCTCACACAACCTCTCTCTCTCTCTCTAGCACTCTCCCTCTCTCTCTCACTCTGTCACTATGTCTCTCTCTCTCTCTCTCTCTCCCTTTCTCTCTCGTACTCTCCCTCACACACACGGTCCTTCTCTCTCACTCCCTCACTGTGTCTCTCTCACTCTCCCTCACTCTCTCTCTCTCTCTCTCTCTCTCTCCCTCTCTCACACTCATGCTAAAGCCGCCCCCCCCACACACACACACTCTCGCTCTCACACTCTGAGTCTGTCTCTCACTCTGCCTCTCTCACACACACTCACTCTCGCTCTCACACAAACTCTCTCTCTCACAAAACCTCTTTCTCTCTCTCTCTCTCATACTCTCCCTCTCACACACAGTCCCTCTCTCTCACACCCACACTGTCTCTCTTTCTCTCTCTCTCTCTCTCCCTCTCTCTCTCTTTCTCTCTCTCGTACTCTCCCTCACTCACACGGTCCCTCTCTCTCACTCCCTCGCTGTGCGTCTCTCACTTTCCCTCCATTTCTCTCTCTCTCTCTCTCCCTCTCTCACACACATGCATAGGCCGCCCTCCACATACACACACACACTCTCGCTTTCACACTCTCAGTCTGTCTCTCACTCTCCCTCTCTCACACACACTCACTCTCGCTCTCACACAACTGTCTCTCTCACACAACCTCTCCCTCTCTCTCTAGCACTCTCCCTCTCTTACACAGTCCCATTCTCTCACTCCATTCATATGTCTCTCTCTCTCTCTCTCTCCCTCTCTCACACACATGCACAAGCTCCCTCCCCCCCCACACACACACACTGACCCTCACTCTCACACACTCTCAGTCTGTCTCTCACTCTCCCTCTCTCACACACACTCACTCTCGCTCTCACACAACCTCTCTCTCTCACACAACCTCTCTCTCTCTCTCTCACACTCTCCCTCTCTCACACAGTCCCTCTCTCTCACTCCGTCACTGTGTGTGTGTCTCTCTCTCTCCCTCTCTCTCTCTCTCTCCCTCATACACTCCCTCTCTCTCACTCCATCATTGTGTGTGTCTCTCTCTATCTCAAGCCCTCTCTCTCTTGTACTCTACCTCACTCGCACGGTCCTTCTCTCTCACTCCCTCACTGTGTCTCTCTCACTCTCCCACCCTCTCTCTCTCTCTCTCTCCCTCTCTCACACACATGCACAGGCCGCCCCCCCACACAAACACACTCTCGCTCTCACACTCTCAGTCTGTCTCTCACTCTCCCTCTCTGACTCACACTCACTCTCGCTCTCACACAACCTCTCTCTCTCACACAACCTCTCTCTCACTCACGCACTCTCCCTCTCTAACAGAGTCCCTCTCTCTCACTCCGTCACTGTGTCTCTCTCTCCCTCTCCCTCTCTCACACACATGCACAAGCTCCCTCCCCCCCCCCACACACACACTCTCACTCTCACACTCTCAGTCGGTCTCTCACTCTCCCTCTCCCACACACACTCACTCTCGCTCTCACACAACCTCTCTCTCTCACACAACATCTCTCTCTCATATTCTCCCTCACTCACACGGTCCCTCTCTCTCACTCCCTCGCTGTTGCTCTCTCACTCCCTCTCGCTCTCTCTCTCTCTCTCTCTCACTCTCCCTCTCTCACACATGCACAAGCCCCACCCCACACACACACTCTCGCTCTCACTCTCACACACTCTCAGTCTTTCTCTCACTGTCCCTCTCTCACACACACTCACTCTCGCTCTCAAACAACCTCTCTCTCTCTCACAACCTTTCTCTCTCTCTCTCGCACTCTCCCTCTCTCACACAGTCCCTCTCTCTCAATCCGTCACTGTGTGTGTCTCTCTCTCTCTTCCTTTCTCTCTCACTCTCTCTCTCTCTCTCTCTCTCTCTCTCTCTCTCTCTCTTGTACTCTCCCTCACTCACACAGGTCCTCTCTCTCACACCCTAGCTGTGCGTCTCTCACTCTCCCTCCCTCTCTCTCTCACTCTCTCCCTCTCTCTCTCTCTCTCGCTCTCTCACATACATTCACAAGCCGCCCCCCACACACACACACACACTCTCGCTCTCACACTCTCAGTCTGTTTCTCACTCTCCCTCTCTCACACACTCACTCTCGCTCTCACACAACCTCTCTCTCTCACACAACCTCTCTCTCTCTCTCTAGCACTCTCCCTCTCTCTCTCACTCCGTCACTATGTCTCTCTCTCTCTCTCTCTCTCTCTCTCTCTACCTTTCTCTCTCGTACTCTCCCTCACACACACGGTCCTTCTCTCTCACTCCCTCACTGTGTCTCTCTCACTCTCCCTCACTCTCTCTCGCTCTCTTTCTCTCTCCCTCTCTCACACTCATGCTAAAGCCGCCCCCCCCACACACACACACTCTCGCTCTCACACTCTGAGTCTGTCTCTCACTCTGCCTCTCTCACACACATTCACTCTCGCTCTCACACAAACTCTCTCTCTCACAAAACCTCTTTCTCTCTCTCTCTCTCATACTCTCCCTCTCACACACAGTCCCTCTCTCTCACACCCACACTGTCTCTCTTTCTCTCTCTCTCTCTCTCCCTCTCTCTCTCTTTCTCTCTCTCGTACTCTCCCTCACTCACACGGTCCCTCTCTCTCACTCCCTCGCTGTGCGTCTCTCACTTTCCCTCCATTTCTCTCTCTCTCTCTCTCCCTCTCTCACACACATGCATAGGCCGCCCTCCACATACACACACACACTCTCGCTTTCACACTCTCAGTCTGTCTCTCACTCTCCCTCTCTCACACACACTCACTCTCGCTCTCACACAACTGTCTCTCTCACACAACCTCTCCCTCTCTCTCTAGCACTCTCCCTCTCTCACACAGTCCCATTCTCTCACTCCATTCATATGTCTCTCTCTCTCTCTCTCCCTCTCTCACACACATGCACAAGCTCCCTCCCCCCCCACACACACACACTGACCCTCACTCTCACACACTCTCAGTCTGTCTCTCACTCTCCCTCTCTCACACACACTCACTCTCGCTCTCACACAACCTCTCTCTCTCACACAACCTCTCTCTCTCTCTCTCACACTCTCCCTCTCTCACACAGTCCCTCTCTCTCACTCCGTCACTGTGTGTGTCTCTCTCTCTCTCCCTCTCTATCTCTCTCTCCCTCATACACTCCCTCTCTCTCACTCCATCATTGTGTGTGTCTCTCTCTATCTCACGCCCTCTCTCTCTTGTACTCTACCTCACTCGCACGGTCCTTCTCTCTCACTCCCTCACTGTGTCTCTCTCACTCTCCCACCCTCTCTCTCTCTCTCTCTCCCTCTCTCACACACATGCACAGGCCGCCCCCCCACACAAACACACTCTCGCTCTCACACTCTCAGTCTGTCTCTCACTCTCCCTCCCTGACACACACTCACTCTCGCTCTCACACAACCTCTCTCTCTCACACAACCTCTCTCTCTCTCTCTAGCACTCTCCCTCTCTCTCTCACTCCGTCACTGTGTCTCTCTCTCTCTCTCTCTCTCTCTCTCCCTTTCTCTCTCGTACTCTCCGTCACACACACGGTCCTTCTCTCTCACTCCCTCACTGTGTCTCTCTCACTCTCCCTCACTCTCTCTCTCTCTCTCTCTCTCTCTCTCTCCCTCTCTCACACTCATGCACAAGCCGCCCCCCCCCCCCCACACACACACTCTCGCTCTCACACTCTGAGTCTGTCTCTCACTCTGCCACTCTCACACACACTCACTCTCGCTCTCACACAAACTCTCTCTCTCACAAAACCTCTTTCTCTCTCTCTCTCTCATACTCTCCCTCTCTCACAGTCCCTCTCTCTCACACTCACACTGTCTCTCTCTCTCTCTCTCTCTCCCTCTCTCTCTCTTTCTCTCTCTCGTACTCTCCCTCACTCACACGGTCCCTCTCTCTCACTCCCTCGCTGTGCATCTCTCACTTTCCCTCCATTTCTCTCTCTCTCTCTCTCTCTCCCTCTCTCACACACATGCATAGGCCGCCCTCCCCATACACACACACACTCTCGCTTTCACACTCTCAGTCTGTCTCTCACTCTCCCTCTCTCACACACACTCACTCTCGCTCTCACACAACTCTCTCTCTCACACAACCTCTCCCTCTCTCTCTAGCACTCTCCCTCTCTCACACAGTCCCTTTCTCTCACTCCACAGTATGTCTCTCTCTCTCTCTCTTCCTCTCTCACACACATGCACAAGCTCCCTCCCCCCCCACACACACACACTGGCCCTCACTCTCACACACTCTCAGTCTGTCTCTCACTCTCCCTCTCTCACACACACTCACTCTCGCTCTCACTCACACACACTCTCAGTCTTTCTCTCACTGTCCCTCTCTCACACACACTCACTCTCGCTCTCAAACAACCTCTCTCTCTCTCACAACCTTTCTCTCTCTCCTCGCACTCTCCCTCTCTCACACAGTCCCTCTCTCTCACTCCGTCACTGTGTGTGTCTCTCTCTCTCTCTTCCTTTCTCTCTCACTCTCTCTCTCTCTCTCTTCCTTTCTCTCTCACTCTCTCTCTCTCTCTCGTACTCTCCCTCACTCACACAGGTCCTATCTCTCACACCCTAGCTGTGCGTCTCTCAGTCTCCCTCCCTCTCTCTCTCTCTCCCTCTCTCACATACATTCACAGGCCGCCCCTCCCCCACACACACACTCTCGCTCTCACACTCTCAATCTGTCTCTCACTCTCCCTCTCTCACACACTCACTCTCGCTCTCACACAACTGTCTCTCTCACACAACCTCTCCCTCTCTCTCTAGCACTCTCCCTCACTCACACGGTCCCTCTCTCTCACTCCCTGTGTGTCTCTCTCTCTCTCTTCCTTTCTCTCTCACTCTCTCTCTCTCTCTTCCTTTCTCTCTCACTCTCTCTCTCTCTCTCGTACTCTCCCTCACTCACACAGGTCCTATCTCTCACACCCTAGCTGTGCATCTCTCACTCTCCCTCCCTCTCTCTCTCTCTCTCTCCCTCTCTCTCTCTCTCTCCCTCTCTCACATACATTCACAGGCCGCCCCTCCCCCACACACACACTCTTGCTCTCACACTCTCAATCTGTCTCTCACTCTCCCTCTCTCACACACTCACTCTCGCTCTCACACAACCTCTCTCTCTCACACAACCTCTCTCTCTCTCTAGCACTCTCCCTCTCTCTCTCACCGTCACTGTGTCTCTCTCTCTCTCTCTCTCTCTCTCTCCCTTTCTCTCTCGTACTCTCCCTCACACACACGGTCCTTCTCTCTCACTCCCTCACTGTGTCTCTCTCACTCTCCCTCACTCTCTCTCTCTCTCTCTCTCTCTCCCTCTCTCACACTCATGCACAAGCCGCCCCCCCTACACACACACACTCTCGCTCTCACACTCTGAGTCTGTCTCTCACTCTGCCTCTCTCACACACACTCAATCTCGTTCTCTTACAAACTCTCTCTCTCACAAAACCTCTTTCTCTCTCTCTCTCTCATACACTCCCTCTCTCACACAGTCCCTCTCTCTCAAACCCACACGGTCTCTCTCTCTCTCTCTCTCTCTCTCTCTCTCTCTCCCTCTCTCTCTCTTTCTCTCTCTCGTACTCTCCCTCACTCACACGGTCCCTCTCTCTCACTCCCGCGCTGTGCGTCTCTCACTTTCCCTCCATTTCTCTCTTCTCTCTCTCTCTCTCCCTCTCTCACACACATGCATAGGCCGCCCCCCCCCACACACATACACACTCTCGCTTTCACACTCTCAGTCTGTCTCTCACTCCCTCTCTCACACACACTCACTCTCGCTCTCACACAACTCTCTCTCTCACACAACCTCTCCCTTTCTCTCTCACACTCTCCCTCTCTCACACAGTCCCTTTCTCTCACTCCATCAGTATGTCTCTCTCTCTCTCTATCCCTCTCTCACACACATGCACAAGCCGCCCCCCCACACACACACACTCTCGCTCTCACACTCTGAGTCTGTCTCTCACTCTGCCTCTCTCACACACACTCACTCTCGCTCTCATACAACCTCTCTCTCTCACAAAACCTCTTTCTCTCTCTCTCTCTCATACTCTCCCTCTCTCACACAGTCCCTCTCTCTCACATCCTCACTATCTCTCTCACTCTCTCTCTCTCATTCTCTCCCTCTCTCTCTTTCTCTCTCTCGTACTCTCCCTCACTCACACTGTCCCTCTCTCTCAGTCCCTCGCTGTGCGTCTCACACTTTCCCTCCCTTTCTCTCTCTCTCTCTCTCTCTCTCTCCCTCTCTCACACACATGCATAGGCCACCCCCACCCTCACACACACACACTCTCGCACTCACAATCTCAGTCTGTCTCTCACTCTCCCACTCTCACACACACTCACTCTCGTTCTCACACAACTTCTCTCTCTCACACAACCTCTCCCTCTCTCTCTCGCACTCTCCCTCTCTCAACCAGTCCCTCTCTCTCACTCCATCACTGTGTCTCTCTCTCTCTCTCTCCCTCTCTCACACACATGCACAAGCTCCCTCCCCCCAACACACACACTCTCGCCCTCACTCTCACACACTCTCAGTCTGTCTCTCACTCTCCCTCTCTCACATACACTCACTCTCGCTCTCACACAACCTCTCTCTCTCACACAACCTCTCTCTCTCTCTCACACTCTCCCTCTCTCACACAGTCCCTCTCTCTCACTCCGTCACTGTGTGTGTGTCTCTCTCTCTCCCTCTCTCTGTCTCTCTCTCTCTCACACTCTCCCTCTCTCACACAGTCCCTCTCTCTCACTCCGTCACTGTGTGTGTGTCTCTCTCTCTCCCTCTCTCTGTCTCTCTCTCTCTCGTACTCTCCCTCTCTCTCACTCCATCATTGTGTGCGTCTCTCTCTATCTCTCTCCATCTCTCTCTCGTACTCTCCCTCACTCACACGGTCCCTCTCTCTCATTCCCTTGCTTTATCTCTCTCACTCTCCCTCCCTCTCCCACTCTCTCTCTCTCCCTCTCTCACACACATGCACAGGCCGCCCCCCCCACACTCACACATTCTCGCTCTCACACTCTCAGTCTGTCTCTCACTCTCCCTCTCTAACACACACTCTCTCTCGCTCTCACACAACCTCTCTCTCACACATCCTCTCTCTCTCACTCTCGCACTCTCCCTCTCTCACACAGTCCCGCTCTCTCACTCCGTCAATGTGTCTCTTTCTCTCTCTCCGTCTCTCACACACACGCACAATCTTCCTCCCCCCGCCAAACACACTTTCGCTCTCACTTTCACACACTCTCAGTCTTTCTCTCACTCTCCCTCTCTCACACACACTCACTCTCGCTCTCACACAACCTCTCTCTCTCTCACAACCTCTCTCTCTATCTCTCTCTCACTCTCCCTCTCTCACACAGTCCCTCTCTCATACTCCATCACTGTGTCTGTCTCTCTCTCTCTCCCTTTCTCTCTCATACTCTCCCTCACTCACACAGTCCTTCTCTCTCACTCCCTCACTGTGTCTCTCTCACTCTCCCTCACTATCTCTCTCTCTCTCTGTCTCTCTCTCTCCCTCTCTCACACTCATGCACAAGCCGCCCCCCCACACACACACACTCTCGCTCTCACACTCTGAGTCTGTCTCTCACTCTGCCTCTCTCACACACACTCACTCTCGCTCTCACACAAACTCTCTCTCTCACAAAACCTCTTTCTCTCTGTCTCTCTCATACTCTCCCTCTCTCACAAAATCCCTCTCTCTCACACCCTCACTGTCTCTCTCTCTCTCTCTCTCTCCCTCTCTCTCTCTTTCTCTCGTACTCTCCTTCACTCACACGGTCCCTCTCTCTAACTCCCTCGCTGTGCGTCTCTCACTTTCCCTCCCTTTCTCTCTCTCTCTCTCTCTCTCTCTCCCTCTCTCACACACATGCATAGGCCGCCCCCCCCCCACACACACACACACTCTCGCTCTCACACTCTCAGTCTGTCTCTCACTCTCCCTCTCTCACACACAATCACTCTCGCTCTCACACAACCTCTCTCTCTCATACAACCTCTCCATCTCTCTCTTGCACTCTCCCTCTCTCACACACATGCACAAGCTCCCTCCCCCCCACACACACACTCTCACCCTCACTCTCACACACTCTCAGTCTGTCTCTCACTTTCCATCTCTCACACACACTCACTCTCGCCCTCACACAACCTCTCTCTCTCACACAACCTCTCTCTCTCTCTCTCACACTCTCCCTCTCTCACACAGTCCCTCTCTCTCACTCCGTCACTGTGTGTGTCTCTCTCTCTCTCGCTCTCTCTCTCTCCCTTATACTCTCCCTCTCTCTCACTCCATCATTGTGTGTGTCTCTCTCTATCTCTCTCCATCTCTCTCTCGTACTCTCCCTCACTCACACGGTCCCTCTCTCTCATTCCCTTGCTTTATCTCTCTCACTCTCCCTCCCTCTCCCACTCTCTCTCTCTCCCTCTCTCACACACATGCACAGGCCGCCCCCCCCACACACACACATTCTCGCTCTCACACTCTCAGTCTGTCTCTCACTCTCCCTCTCTAACACACACTCTCTCTCGCTCTCACACAACCTCTCTCTCACACATCCTCTCTCTCTCACTCTCGCACTCTCCCTCTCTCACACAGTCCCGCTCTCTCACTCCGTCAATGTGTCTCTTTCTCTCTCTCCGTCTCTCACACACACGCACAATCTTCCTCCCCCCGCCAAACACACTTTCGCTCTCACTTTCACACACTCTCAGTCTTTCTCTCACTCTCCCTCTCTCACACACACTCACTCTCGCTCTCACACAACCTCTCTCTCTCTCACAACCTCTCTCTCTATCTCTCTCTCACTCTCCCTCTCTCACACAGTCCCTCTCTCATACTCCATCACTGTGTCTGTCTCTCTCTCTCTCCCTTTCTCTCTCATACTCTCCCTCACTCACACAGTCCTTCTCTCTCACTCCCTCACTGTGTCTCTCTCACTCTCCCTCACTATCTCTCTCTCTCTCACACTCATGCACAAGCCGCCCCCCCACACACACACACTCTCGCTCTCACACTCTGAGTCTGTCTCTCACTCTGCCTCTCTCACACACACTCACTCTCGCTCTCACACAAACTCTCTCTCTCACAAAACCTCTTTCTCTCTGTCTCTCTCATACTCTCCCTCTCTCACAAAGTCCCTCTCTCTCACACCCTCACTGTCTCTCTCTCTCTCTCTCTCCCTCTCTCTCTCTTTCTCTCGTACTCTCCTTCACTCACACGGTCCCTCTCTCTAACTCCCTCGCTGTGCGTCTCTCACTTTCCCTCCCTTTCTCTCTCTCTCTCTCTCTCCCTCTCTCACACACATGCATAGGCCGCCCCCCCCACACACACACACACTCTCGCTCTCACACTCTCAGTCTGTCTCTCACTCTCCCTCTCTCACACACAATCACTCTCGCTCTCACACAACCTCTCTCTCTCATACAACCTCTCCATCTCTCTCTTGCACTCTCCCTCTCTCACACACATGCACAAGCTCCCTCCCCCCCACACACACACTCTCACCCTCACTCTCACACACTCTCAGTCTGTCTCTCACTTTCCATCTCTCACACACACTCACTCTCGCTCTCACACAACCTCTCTCTCTCACACAACCTCTCTCTCTCTCTCTCACACACTCTCCCTCTCTCACACAGTCCCTCTATCTCACTCCGTCACTGTGTGTGTCTCTCTCTCTCTCGCTCTCTCTCTCTCCCTTATACTCTCCCTCTCTCTCACTCCATCATTGTGTGTGTCTCTCTCTATCTCTCTCCCTCTCTCTCTTGTACTCTCCCTCACTCACACGGTCCCTCTCTCTCATTCCCTTGCTGTGTCTCTGTCACTCTCCCTCCCTCTCTCTCTCTCTCTCCCTCTCTCATACACATGCACAGGCCGCCCCCCCACACAAACACACTCTCGCTCTCACACTCTCAGTCTGTCTCTCACTCTCCCTCTCTGACTCACACTCACTCTCGCTCTCACACAACCTCTCTCTCTCACACAACCTCTCTCTCACTCACGCACTCTCCCTCTCTAACAGAGTCCCTCTCTCTCACTCCGTCACTGTGTCTCTCTCTCCCTCTCCCTCTCTCACACACATGCACAAGCTCCCTCCCCCCCCCCCACACACACACTCTCACTCTCACACTCTCAGTCGGTCTCTCACTCTCCCTCTCCCACACACACTCACTCTCGCTCTCACACAACCTCTCTCTCTCACACAACATCTCTCTCTCATATTCTCCCTCACTCACACGGTCCCTCTCTCTCACTCCCTCGCTGTTGCTCTCTCACTCCCTCTCGCTCTCTCTCTCTCTCCCTCTCTCTCTCACTCTCCCTCTCTCACACATGCACAAGCCCCACCCCACACACACACTCTCGCTCTCACTCTCACACATTCTCAGTCTTTCTCTCACTGTCCCTCTCTCACACACACTCCCTCTCGCTCTCTCTCTCTCTCTCTCTCTCGCACTCTCCCTCTCTCACACAGTCTCTCTCTCTCAATCCGTCACTGTGTGTGTCTCTCTCTCTCTCTTCCTTTCTCTCTCACTCTCTCTCTCTCTCTCTCTCTCTCTCTCTCTCTCTCTCTTTCTCTCGTACTCTCCCTCACTCACACAGGTCCTCTCTCTCACACCCTAGCTGTGCGTCTCTCACTCTCCCTCCCTCTCTCTCTCTCTCTCTCTCCCTCTCTCTCTCTCTCTCCCTCTCTCACATACATTCACAGGCAGCCCCCCACACACACACACACTCTCGCTCTCACACTCTCAGTCTGTCTCTCACTCTCCCTCTCTCACACACTCACTCTCGCTCTCACACAACCTCTCTCTCTCATACAACCTCTCCATCTCTCTCTTGCACTCTCCCTCTCTCACACACATGCACAAGCTCCCTCCCCCCCACACACACACTCTCACCCTCACTCTCACACACTCTCAGTCTGTCTCTCACTTTCCATCCCTCACACACACTCACTCTCGCTCTCACACAACCTCTCTCTCTCACACAACCTCTCTCTCTCACACAACCTCTCTCTCTCTCTCTCACACTCTCCCTCTCTCACACAGTCCCTCTCTCTCACTCCGTCACTGTGTGTGTCTCTCTCTCTCTCCCTCTCTCTCTCTCTCTCCCTCATACACTCCCTCTCTCTCACTCCATCATTGTGTGTGTCTCTCTCTATCTCACGCCCTCTCTCTCTTGTACTCTACCTCACTCGCACGGTCCTTCTCTCTCACTCCCTCACTGTGTCTCTCTCACTCTCCCACCCTCTCTCTCTCTCTCTCTCCCTCTCTCACACACATGCACAGGCCGCCCCCCCACACAAACACACTCTCGCTCTCACACTCTCAGTCTGTCTCTCACTCTCCCTCCCTGACACACACTCACTCTCGCTCTCACACAACCTCTCTCTCTCACACAACCTCTCTCTCTCTCTAGCACTCTCCCTCTCTCTCTCACTCCATCACTGTGTCTCTCTCTCTCTCTCTCTCTCTCTCTCTCTCTCCCTTTCTCTCTCGTACTCTCCCTCACACACACGGTCCTTCTCTCTCACTCCCTCACTGTGTCTCTCTCACTCTCCCTCACTCTCTCTCTCTCTCTCTCTCTCTCCCTCTCTCACACTCATGCACAAGCCGCCCCCCCCCCCCACACACACACACTCTCGCTCTCACACTCTGAGTCTGTCTCTCACTCTGCCACTCTCACACACACTCACTCTCGCTCTCACACAAACTCTCTCTCTCACAAAACCTCTTTCTCTCTCTCTCTCTCATACTCTCCCTCTCTCACAGTCCCTCTCTCTCACACTCACACTGTCTCTCTCTCTCTCTCTCCCTCTCTCTCTCTTTCTCTCTCTCGTACTCTCCCTCACTCACACGGTCCCTCTCTCTCACTCCCTCGCTGTGCATCTCTCACTTTCCCTCCATTTCTCTCTCTCTCTCTCTCTCCCTCTCTCACCCACATGCATAGGCCGCCCTCCCCATACACACACACACTCTCGCTTTCACACTCTCAGTCTGTCTCTCACTCTCCCTCTCTCACACACACTCACTCTCGCTCTCACACAACTCTCTCTCTCACACAACCTCTCCCTCTCTCTCTAGCACTCTCCCTCTCTCACACAGTCCCTTTCTCTCACTCCACAGTATGTCTCTCTCTCTCTCTCTTCCTCTCTCACACACATGCACAAGCTCCCTCCCCCCCCACACACACACACTGGCCCTCACTCTCACACACTCTCAGTCTGTCTCTCACTCTCCCTCTCTCACACACACTCACTCTCGCTCTCACTCACACACACTCTCAGTCTTTCTCTCACTGTCCCTCTCTCACACACACTCACTCTCGCTCTCAAACAACCTCTCTCTCTCTCACAACCTTTCTCTCTCTCCTCGCACTCTCCCTCTCTCACACAGTCCCTCTCTCTCACTCCGTCACTGTGTGTGTCTCTCTCTCTCTCTTCCTTTCTCTCTCACTCTCTCTCTCTCTCTTCCTTTCTCTCTCACTCTCTCTCGTACTCTCCCTCACTCACACAGGTCCTATCTCTCACACCCTAGCTGTGCGTCTCTCACTCTCCCTCCCTCTCTCTCTCTCTCTCTCTCCCTCTCTCACATACATTCACAGGCCGCCCCTCCCCCACACACACACTCTCGCTCTCACACTCTCAATCTGTCTCTCACTCTCCCTCTCTCACACACTCACTCTCGCTCTCACACAACTGTCTCTCTCACACAACCTCTCCCTCTCTCTCTAGCACTCTCCCTCACTCACACGGTCCCTCTCTCTCACTCCCTGTGTGCGTCTCTCTCTCTCTCTTCCTTTCTCTCTCACTCTCTCTCTCTCTCTTCCTTTCTCTCTCACTCTCTCTCTCTCTCTCGTACTCTCCCTCACTCACACAGGTCCTATCTCTCACACCCTAGCTGTGCATCTCTCACTCTCCCTCCCTCTCTCTCTCTCTCTCTCTCCCTCTCTCTCTCTCTCTCCCTCTCTCACATACATTCACAGGCCGCCCCTCCCCCACACACACACTCTCGCTCTCACACTCTCAATCTGTCTCTCACTCTCCCTCTCTCACACACTCACTCTTGCTCTCACACAACCTCTCTCTCTCACACAACCTCTCTCTCTCTCTAGCACTCTCCCTCTCTCTCTCACCGTCACTGTGTCTCTCTCTCTCTCTCTCTCTCTCTCTCTCCCTTTCTCTCTCGTACTCTCCCTCACACACACGGTCCTTCTCTCTCACTCCCTCACTGTGTCTCTCTCACTCTCCCTCACTCTCTCTCTCTCTCTCTCTCTCTCTCCCTCTCTCACACTCATGCACAAGCCGCCCCCCCTACACACACACACTCTCGCTCTCACACTCTGAGTCTGTCTCTCACTCTGCCTCTCTCACACACACTCAATCTCATTCTCACACAAACTCTCTCTCTCACAAAACCTCTTTCTCTCTCTCTCTCTCATACACTCCCTCTCTCACACAGTCCCTCTCTCTCAAACCCACACGGTCTCTCTCTCTCTCTCTCTCTCTCTCACTCCCTCTCTCTCTCTTTCTCTCTCTCGTACTCTCCCTCACTCACACGGTCCCTCTCTCTCACTCCCGCGCTGTGCGTCTCTCACTCTCCCTCCTTCCCTCTCTCTCTCTCTCTCTCCCTCTCACTCTCCCTCTCTCACACACACTCACTCTCGCTCTCACACAACCTCTCTCTCACACATCCTCTCTCTCTCACTCTCGCACTCTCCCTCTCTCACACAGTCCCGCTCTCTCACTCCGTCAATGTGTCTCTTTCTCTCTCTCCGTCTCTCACACACACGCACAATCTTCCTCCCCCCGCCAAACACACTTTCGCTCTCACTTTCACACACTCTCAGTCTTTCTCTCACTCTCCCTCTCTCACACACACTCACTCTCGCTCTCACACAACCTCTCTCTCTCTCACAACCTCTCTCTCTATCTCTCTCTCACTCTCCCTCTCTCACACAGTCCCTCTCTCATACTCCATCACTGTGTCTGTCTCTCTCTCTCTCCCTTTCTCTCTCATACTCTCCCTCACTCACACAGTCCTTCTCTCTCACTCCCTCACTGTGTCTCTCTCACTCTCCCTCACTATCTCTCTCTCTCTCTCTCTCTCTCCCTCTCTCACACTCATGCTAAAGCCGCCCCCCCCACACACACACACTCTCGCTCTCACACTCTGAGTCTGTCTCTCACTCTGCCTCTCTCACACACACTCACTCTCGCTCTCACACAAACTCTCTCTCTCACAAAACCTCTTTCTCTCTGTCTCTCTCATACTCTCCCTCTCTCACAAAGTCCCTCTCTCTCACACCCTCACTGTCTCTCTCTCTCTCTCTCTCTCCCTCTCTCTCTCTTTCTCTCGTACTCTCCTTCACTCACACGGTCCCTCTCTCTAACTCCCTCGCTGTGCGTCTCTCACTTTCCCTCCCTTTCTCTCTCTCTCTCTCTCTCTCTCCCTCTCTCACACACATGCATAGGCCGCCCCCCCCACACACACACACACTCTCGCTCTCACACTCTCAGTCTGTCTCTCACTCTCCCTCTCTCACACACAATCACTCTCGCTCTCACACAACCTCTCTCTCTCATACAACCTCTCCATCTCTCTCTTGCACTCTCCCTCTCTCACACACATGCACAAGCTCCCTCCCCCCCACACACACACTCTCACCCTCACTCTCACACACTCTCAGTCTGTCTCTCACTTTCCATCTCTCACACACACTCACTCTCGCTCTCACACAACCTCTCTCTCTCACACAACCTCTCTCTCTCTCTCTCACACTCTCCCTCTCTCACACAGTCCCTCTCTCTCACTCCGTCACTGTGTGTGTCTCTCTCTCTCTCGCACTCTCTCTCTCTCCCTTATACTCTCCCTCTCTCTCACTTCATCATTGTGTGTGTCTCTCTCTATCTCTCTCCCTCTCTCTCTTGTACTCTCCCTCACTCACACGGTCCCTCTCTCTCATTCCCTTGCTGTGTCTCTGTCACTCTCCCTCCCTCTCTCTCTCTCTCTCTCCCTCTCTCATACACATGCACAGGCCGCCCCCCCACACAAACACACTCTCGCTCTCACACTCTCAGTCTGTCTCTCACTCTCCCTCTCTGACTCACACTCACTCTCGCTCTCACACAACCTCTCTCTCTCACACAACCTCTCTCTCACTCACGCACTCTCCCTCTCTAACAGAGTCCCTCTCTCTCACTCCGTCACTGTGTCTCTCTCTCCCTCTCCCTCTCTCACACACATGCACAAGCTCCCTCCCCCCCCCCCACACACACACTCTCACTCTCACACTCTCAGTCGGTCTCTCACTCTCCCTCTCCCACACACACTCACTCTCGCTCTCACACAACCTCTCTCTCTCACACAACATCTCTCTCTCATATTCTCCCTCACTCACACGGTCCCTCTCTCTCACTCCCTCGCTGTTGCTCTCTCACTCCCTCTCGCTCTCTCTCTCTCTCTCTCTCTCACTCTCCCTCTCTCACACATGCACAAGCCCCACCCCACACACACACTCTCGCTCTCACTCTCACACACTCTCAGTCTTTCTCTCACTGTCCCTCTCTCACACACACTCACTCTCGCTCTCAAACAACCTCTCTCTCTCTCACAACCTTTCTCTCTCTCTCTCGCACTCTCCCTCTCTCACACAGTCCCTCTCTCTCAATCCGTCACTGTGTGTGTCTCTCTCTCTCTTCCTTTCTCTCTCACTCTCTCTCTCTCTCTCTCTCTCTCTCTCTCTCTCTCTCTCGTACTCTCCCTCACTCACACAGGTCCTCTCTCTCACACCCTAGCTGTGCGTCTCTCACTCTCCCTCCCTCTCTCTCTCTCTCTCTCTCTCCCTCTCTCTCTCTCTCTCGCTCTCTCACATACATTCACAGGCCGCCCCCCACACACACACACACACTCTCGCTCTCACACTCTCAGTCTGTTTCTCACTCTCCCTCTCTCACACACTCACTCTCGCTCTCACACAACCTCTCTCTCTCTCTCTAGCACTCTCCCTCTCTCTCTCACTCCGTCACTATGTCTCTCTCTCTCTCTCGCTTTCTCTCTCGTACTCTCCCTCACACACACGGTCCTTCTCTCTCACTCCCTCACTGTGTCTCTCTCACTCTCCCTCACTCTCTCTCTCTCTCTCTCTCCCTCTCTCACACTCATGCTAAAGCCGCCCCCCCCACACACACACACTCTCGCTCTCACACTCTGAGTCTGTCTCTCATTCTGCCTCTCTCACACACACTCACTCTCGCTCTCACACAAACTCTCTCTCTCACAAAACCTCTTTCTCTCTCTCTCTCTCATACTCTCCCTCTCTCACACAGTCCCTCTCTCTCACACCCACACTGTCTCTCTTTCTCTCTCTCTCTCTCTCCCTCTCTCTCTCTTTCTCTCTCTCGTACTCTCCCTCACTCACACGGTCCCTCTCTCTCACTCCCTCGCTGTGCGTCTCTCACTTTCCCTCCATTTCTCTCTCTCTCTCTTTCCCTCTCTCACACACATGCATAGGCCGCCCTCCACATACACACACACACTCTCGCTTTCACACTCTCAGTCTGTCTCTCACTCTCCCTCTCTCACACACACTCACTCTCGCTCTCACACAACTGTCTCTCTCACACAACCTCTCCCTCTCTCTCTAGCACTCTCCCTCTCTCACACAGTCCCTTTCTCTCACTCCATCAGTATGTCTCTCTCTCTCTCTCTCCCTCTCTCACACACATGCACAAGCTCCCTCCCCCCCCACACACACACACTGACCCTCACTCTCACACACTCTCAGTCTGTCTCTCACTCTCCCTCTCTCACACACACTCACTCTCGCTCTCACACAACCTCTCTCTCTCACACAACCTCTCTCTCTCTCTCTCACACTCTCCCTCTCTCACACAGTCCATCTCTCTCACTCCGTCACTGTGTGTGTCTCTCTCTCTCTCCCTCTCTCTCTCTCTCTGCCTCATACACTCCCTCTCTCTCACTCCATCATTGTGTGTGTCTCTCTCTATCTCACGCCCTCTCTCTCTTGTACTCTACCTCACTCGCACGGTCCTTCTCTCTCACTCCCTCACTGTGTCTCTCTCACTCTCCCACCCTCTCTCTCTCTCTCTCTCCCTCTCTCACACACATGCACAGGCCGCCCCCCCACACAAACACACTCTCGCTCTCACACTCTCAGTCTGTCTCTCACTCTCCCTCCCTGACACACACTCACTCTCGCTCTCACACAACCTCTCTCTCTCACACAACCTCTCTCTCTCTCTCTAGCACTCTCCCTCTCTCTCTCACTCCGTCACTGTCTCTCTCTCTCTCTCTCTCTCTCTCTCTCTCTCTCCCTTTCTCTCTCGTACTCTCCCTCACACACACGGTCCTTCTCTCTCACTCCCTCACTGTGTCTCTCTCACTCTCCCTCACTCTCTCTCTCTCTCTCTCTCCCTCTCTCACACTCATGCACAAGCCGCCCCCCCCCACACACACACACTCTCGCTCTCACACTCTGAGTCTGTCTCTCACTCTGCCACTCTCACACACACTCACTCTCGCTCTCACACAAACTCTCTCTCTCACAAAACCTCTTTCTCTCTCTCTCTCTCATACTCTCCCTCTCTCACAGTCCCTCTCTCTCACACTCACACTGTCTCTCTCTCTCTCTCTCTCTCTCTCCCTCTCTCTCTCTTTCTCTCTCTCGTACTCTCCCTCACTCACACGGTCCCTCTCTCTCACTCCCTCGCTGTGCATCTCTCACTTTCCCTCCATTTCTCTCTCTCTCTCTCTCTCTCCCTCTCTCACACACATGCATAGGCCGCCCTCCCCATACACACACACACTCTCGCTTTCACACTCTCAGTCTGTCTCTCACTCTCCCTCTCTCACACACACTCACTCTCGCTCTCACACAACTCTCTCTCTCACACAACCTCTCCCTCTCTCTCTAGCACTCTCCCTCTCTCACACAGTCCCTTTCTCTCACTCCACAGTATGTCTCTCTCTCTCTCTCTTCCTCTCTCACACACATGCACAAGCTCCCTCCCCCCCCACACACACACACTGGCCCTCACTCTCACACACTCTCAGTCTGTCTCTCACTCTCCCTCTCTCACACACACTCACTCTCGCTCTCACTCACACACACTCTCAGTCTTTCTCTCACTGTCCCTCTCTCACACACTCTCGCTCTCAAACAACCTCTCTCTCTCTCACAACCTTTCTCTCTCTCCTCGCACTCTCCCTCTCTCACACAGTCCCTCTCTCTCACTCCGTCACTGTGTGTCTCTCTCTCTCTCTCTTCCTTTCTCTCTCACTCTCTCTCTCTCTCTCGTACTCTCCCTCACTCACACAGGTCCTCTCTCTCACACCCTAGCTGTGCGTCTCTCACTCTCCCTCCCTCTCTCTCTCTCTCTCTCCCTCTCTCTCTCTCTCTCGCTCTCTCACATACATTCACAGGCTGCCCCTCCCCCACACACACACTCTCGCTCTCACACTCTCAGTCTGTCTCTCACTCTCCCTCTCTCACACACTCACTCTCGCTCTCACACAACCTCTCTCTCTCACACAACCTCTCTCTCTCTCTCTAGCACTCTCCCTCTCTCTCTCACTCCGTCACTGTGTCTCTCTCTCTATCTCTCTGTCTCTCTCTCTCTTTCTCTCT
>NW_027211932.1:151861-177319 GCF_036971445.1 Narcine bancroftii
TCTCTCTCTCTCTCTCTCTCTCTCTCTCTCTCTCTCCCTCTCTCACATACATTCACAGGCCGCCCCCCCACACACACACACTCTCGCTCTCACACTTTCAGTCTGTCTCTCACTCTCCCTCTCTCACACACTCACTCTCGCTCTCACACAACCTCTCTCTCACTCTCGCACTCTCCCTCTCTCACACAGTCCCTCTCTCTCACTCCGTCACTGTGTGTGTCTCTCTCTCTCTCCCTCTCTCTGTCTCTCTCTCTCTCTCGTACTCTCCCTCTCTCTCACTCCATCATTGTGTGTGTCTCTCTCTATCTCTCTCCATCTCTCTCTCGTACTCTCCCTCACTCACACGGTCCCTCTCTCTCATTCCCTTGCTTTGTCTCTCTCACTCTCCCTCCCTCTCCCACTCTCTCTCTCTCCCTCTCTCACACACATGCACAGGCCGAACCCCCACACACACACATTCTCGCTCTCACACTCTCAGTCTGTCTCTCACTCTGCCTCTCTAACACACACTCACTCTCGCTCTCACACAACCTCTCTCTCTCACACATCCTCTCTCTCTCACTCTCGCACTCTCCCTCTCTCACACAGTCCCGCTCTCTCACTCCGTCAATGTGTCTCTTTCTCTCTCTCCGTCTCTCACACACACGCACAATCTTCCTCCCCCTGCCACACACACTTTCGCTCTCACTCTCACACACACTCAGTCTTTCGCTCACTCTCCCTCTCTCACACACACTCACTCTCGCTCTCACACAACCTCTCTCTCTCTCACAACCTCTCTCTCTATCTCTCTCTCACTCTCGCTCTCTCACACTGTCCCTCTCTCATACTCCGTCACTGTGTCTGTCTCTCTCTCTCTCCCTCTCTCTCTCTTTCTCTCTCTCGTACTCTCCTTCACACACACGGTCCCTCTCTCTAACTCCCTCGCTGTGCGTCTCTCACTTTCCCTCCCTTTCTCTCTCTCTCTCCCTCTCCCTCTCTCACACACATGCATAGGCCGCCCCCCCACACACACACACACTCTCGCTCTCACACTCTCACTCTGTCTCTCACTCTCCCTCTCTCACACACACTCACTCTCGCTCTCACTCAAACTCTCTCTCTCTCACAACCTCTCTCTCTCTCTCTCTCTCACACTCTCCGTCTCTCACACAGTCGCTCTCTCTCACTCCGTCACTGTGTCTGTCTCTCTCTCTCTCTCTCTCTCTCTCTCTCTCTCTCTCTCTCTCTCTCTCTCTCGTACTCTCCCTCACTCACACGGTCCCTCTCTCTCACACCCTAGCTCGGCGTCTCTCACTCTCCCTCCCTCTCTCTCTCTCTCTCTCTCTCTCTCCCTCTCTCACATACATTCACAGGCCGCCCCCCCACACACACACACTCTCGCTCTCACACTTTCAGTCTGTCTCTCACTCTCCCTCTCTCACACACTCACTCTCGCTCTCACACAACCTCTCTCTCACTCTCGCACTCTCCCTCTCTCACACAGTCCCTCTCTCTCACTCCGTCACTCTGTGTGTCTCTCTCTCTCTCCCTCTCTCTGTCTCTCTCTCTCTCTCGTACTCTCCCTCTCTCTCACTCCATCATTGTGTGTGTCTCTCTCTATCTCTCTCCATCTCTCTCTCGTACTCTCCCTCACTCACACGGTCCCTCTCTCTCATTCCCTTGCTTTGTCTCTCTCACTCTCCCTCCCTCTCCCACTCTCTCTCTCTCCCTCTCTCACACACATGCACAGGCCGAACCCCCACACACACACATTCTCGCTCTCACACTCTCAGTCTGTCTCTCACTCTGCCTCTCTAACACACACTCACTCTCGCTCTCACACAACCTCTCTCTCTCACACATCCTCTCTCTCTCACTCTCGCACTCTCCCTCTCTCACACAGTCCCACTCTCTCACTCCGTCAATGTGTCTCTTTCTCTCTCTCCGTCTCTCACACACACGCACAATCTTCCTCCCCCTGCCACACACACTTTCGCTCTCACTCTCACACACACTCAGTCTTTCGCTCACTCTCCCTCTCTCACACACACTCACTCTCGCTCTCACACAACCTCTCTCTCTCTCACAACCTCTCTCTCTATCTCTCTCTCACTCTCCCTCTCTCACACTGTCCCTCTCTCATACTCCCTCACAGTGTCTCTCTCACTCTCCCTCACTCCCTCTCTCTCTCTCTCTCTCTCACACTCATGCACAAGCCGCCCCCCCACACACACACACTCTCGCTCTCACACTCTGAGTCTGTCTCTCACTCTGCCTCTCTTACACACACTCACTCTCGCTCTCACACAAACTCTCTCTCTCACAAAACCTCTTTCTCTCTGTCTCTCTCATACTCTCCCTCTCTCACAAAGTCCCTCTCTCTCACACCCTCACTGTCTCTCTCTCTCTCTCTCTCTCTCTCTCTCTTTCTCTCTCTCGTACTCTCCTTCACTCACACGGTCCCTCTCTCTAACTCCCTCGCTGTGCGTCTCTCACTTTCCCTCCCTTTCTCTCTCTCTCTCTCTCTCTCTCTCCCTCTCTCACACACATGCATAGGCCGCCCCCCCACACACACACACACCCTCGCTCTCACACTCTCAGTCTGTCTCTCACTCTCCCTCTCTCACACACAATCACTCTCGCTCTCACACAACCTCTCTCTCTCATACAACCTCTCCATCTCTCTCTTGCACTCTCCCTCTCTCACACACATGCACAAGCTCCCTCCCCCACACACACACACTCTCACCCTCACTCTCACACACTCTCAGTCTGTCTCTCACTTTCCATCTCTCACACACACTCACTCTCTCTCTCACACAACCTCTCTCTCTCACACAACCTCTCTCTCTCTCTCTCTCACACTCTCCCTCTCTCACACAGTCCCTCTCTCTCACTCCGTCACTGTGTGTGTCTCTCTCTCTCTCGCTCTCTCTCTCTCTCCCTTATACTCTCCCTCTCTCTCACTCCATCATTGTGTGTGTCTCTCTCTATCTCTCTCCCTCTCTCTCTTGTACTCTCCCTCACTCACACGGTCCCTCTCTCTCATTCCCTTGCTGTGTCTCTGTCACTCTCCCTCCCTCTCTCTCTCCCTCTCTCATACACATGCACAGGCCGCCCCCCCACACAAACACACTCTCGCTCTCACACTCTCAGTCTGTCTCTCACTCTCCCTCTCTGACTCAAACTCACTCTCGCTCTCACACAACCTCTCTCTCTCACACAACCTCTCTCTCACTCACGCACTCTCCCTCTCTAACAGAGTCCCTCTCTCTCACTCCGTCACTGTGTATCTCTCTCCCTCTCCCTCTCTCACACACATGCACAAGCTCCCTCCCCCCCCCCACACACACACTCTCACTCTCACACTCTCAGTCGGTCTCTCACTCTCCCTCTCCCACACACACTCACTCTCGCTCTCACACAACCTCTCTCTCTCACACAACATCTCTCTCTCATATTCTCCCTCACTCACACGGTCCCTCTCTCTCACTCCCTCGCTGTTGCTCTCTCACTCCCTCTCGCTCTCTCTCTCTCTCTCTCACTCTCCCTCTCTCACACATGCACAAGCCCCACCCCACACACACACTCTCGCTCTCACTCTCACACACTCTCAGTCTTTCTCTCACTGTCCCTCTCTCACACACACTCACTCTCGCTCTCAAACAACCTCTCTCTCTCTCACAACCTTTCTCTCTCTCTCTCGCACTCTCCCTCTCTCACACAGTCCCTCTCTCTCAATCCGTCACTGTGTGTGTCTCTCTCTCTCTCTTCCTTTCTCTCTCACTCTCTCTCTCTCTCTCTCTCTCTCTCTCTCTCTCTCTCTCGTACTCTCCCTCACTCACACAGGTCCTCTCTCTCACACCCTAGCTGTGCGTCTCTCACTCTCCCTCCCCCTCTCTCTCTCTCTCTCTCTCTCCCTCTCTCTCTCTCTCCCTCTCTCACATACATTCACAGGCCGCCCCCCACACACACACACACTCTCGCTCTCACACTCTCAGTCTGTCTCTCACTCTCCCTCTCTCACACACTGACTCTCGCTCTCACACAACCTCTCTCTCTCACACAACCTCTCTCTCTCTCTCTAGCACTCTCCCTCTCTCTCTCACTCCGTCACCATGTCTCTCTCTCTCTCTCTCTCTCTCTCTCTCTCTCTCCCTTTCTCTCTCGTACTCTCCCTCACACACACGGTCCTTCTCTCTCACTCCCTCACTGTGTCTCTCTCACTCTCCCTCACTCTCTCTCTCTCTCTCTCTCTCTCTCTCCCTCTCTCACACTCATGCATAAGCCGCCCCCCCCACACACACACACTCTTGCTCTCACACTCTGAGTCTGTCTCTCACTCTGCCTCTCTCACACACACTCACTCTCGCTCTCACACAAACTCTCTCTCTCACAAAACCTCTTTCTCTCTCTCTCTCTCATACTCTCCCTCTCTCACACAGTCCCTCTCTCTCACACCCACACTGTCTCTCTTTCTCTCTCTCTCTCTCTCTCTCCCTCTCTCTCTCTTTCTCTCTCTCGTACTCTCCCTCACTCACACGGTCCCTCTCTCTCACTCCCTCGCTGTGCGTCTCTCACTTTCCCTCCATTTCTCTCTCTCTCTCTCCCTCTCTCACACACATGCATAGGCCGCCCTACACATACACACACACACTCTCGCTTTCACACTCTCAGTCTGTCTCTCACTCTCCCTCTCTCACACACACTCACTCTCGCTCTCACACAACTGTCTCTCTCACACAACCTCTCCCTCTCTCTCTAGCACTCTCCCTCACTCACACGGTCCCTCTCTCTCATTCCCTTGCTTTATCTCTCTCACTCTCCCTCCCTCTCCCACTCTCTCTCTCTTCCTCTCTCACACACATGCACAGGCCGCCCCCCCACACACACACATTCTCGCTCTCACACTCTCAGTCTGTCTCTCACTCTCCCTCTCTCACACACACTCACTCTCGCTCTCACACAACCTCTCTCTCACACATCCTCTCTCTCTCACTCTCGCACTCTCCCTCTCTCACACAGTCCCGCTCTCTCACTCCGTCAATGTGTCTCTTTCTCTCTCTCCGTCTCTCACACACACGCACAATCTTCCTCCCCCCGCCAAACACACTTTTGCTCTCACTTTCACACACTCTCAGTCTTTCTCTCACTCTCCCTCTCTCACACACACTCACTCTCGCTCTCACACAACCTCTCTCTCTCTCACAACCTCTCTCTCTATCTCTCTCTCACTCTCCCTCTCTCACACAGTCCCTCTCTCATACTCCATCACTGTGTCTGTCTCTCTCTCTCTCCCTTTCTCTCTCATACTCTCCCTCACTCACACAGTCCTTCTCTCTCACTCCCTCACTGTGTCTCTCTCACTCTCCCTCACTATCTCTCTCTCTCTCTGTCTCTCTCTCTCCCTCTCTCACACTCATGCACAAGCCGCCCCCCCACACACACACACTCTCGCTCTCACACTCTGAGTCTGTCTCTCACTCTGCCTCTCTCACACACACTCACTCTCGCTCTCACACAAACTCTCTCTCTCACAAAACCTCTTTCTCTCTGTCTCTCTCATACTCTCCCTCTCTCACAAAGTCCCTCTCTCTCACACCCTCACTGTCTCTCTCTCTCTCTCTCTCTCCCTCTATCTCTCTTTCTCTCGTACTCTCCTTCACTCACACGGTCCCTCTCTCTAACTCCCTCGCTGTGCGTCTCTCACTTTCCCTCCCTTTCTCTCTCTCTCTCTCTCTCTCTCCCTCTCTCACACACATGCATAGGCCGCCCCCCCACACACAAACACACTCTCGCTCTCACACTCTCAGTCTGTCTCTCACTCTCCCTCTCTCACACACAATCACTCTCGCTCTCACACAACCTCTCTCTCTCATACAACCTCTCCATCTCTCTCTTGCACTCTCCCTCTCTCACACACATGCACAAGCTCCCTCCCCCCACACACACACTCTCACCCTCACTCTCACACACTCTCAGTCTGTCTCTCACTTTCCATCTCTCACACACACTCACTCTCGCTCTCACACAACCTCTCTCTCTCACACAACCTCTCTCTCTCTCTCTCACACTCTCCCTCTCTCACACAGTCCCTCTCTCTCACTCCGTCACTGTGTGTGTCTCTCTCTCTCTCGCTCTCTCTCTCTCTCCCTTATACTCTCCCTCTCTCTCACTCCATCATTGTGTGTGTCTCTCTCTATCTCTCTCCCTCTCTCTATTGTACTCTCCCTCACTCACACAGTCCCTCTCTCTCATTCCCTTGCTGTGTCTCTGTCACTCTCCCTCCCTCTCTCTCTCTCTCTCCCTCTCTCATACACATGCACAGGCCGCCCCCCCACACAAACACACTCTCGCTCTCACACTCTCAGTCTGTCTCTCACTCTCCCTCTCTGACTCACACTCACTCTCGCTCTCACACAACCTCTCTCTCTCACACAACCTCTCTCTCACTCACGCACTCTCCCTCTCTAACAGAGTCCCTCTCTCTCACTCCGTCACTGTGTCTCTCTCTCCCTCTCCCTCTCTCACACACATGCACAAGCTCCCTCCCCCCCCCACACACACACTCTCACTCTCACACTCTCAGTCGGTCTCTCACTCTCCCTCTCCCACACACACTCACTCTCGCTCTCACACAACCTCTCTCTCTCACACAACATCTCTCTCTCATATTCTCCCTCACTCACACGGTCCCTCTCTCTCACTCCCTCGCTGTTGCTCTCTCACTCCCTCTCGCTCTCTCTCTCTCTCTCTCTCACTCTCCCTCTCTCACACATGCACAAGCCCCACCCCACACACACACTCTCGCTCTCACTGTCACACACTCTCAGTCTTTCTCTCACTGTCCCTCTCTCACACACACTCACTCTCGCTCTCAAACAACCTCTCTCTCTCTCACAACCTTTCTCTCTCTCTCTCGCACTCTCCCTCTCTCACACAGTCCCTCTCTTTCAATCCGTCACTGTGTGTGTCTCTCTCTCTCTCTTCCTTTCTCTCTCACTCTCTCTCTCTCTCTCTCTCTCTCTCTCTCTCTCTCTCTCTCTCTCGTACTCTCCCTCACTCACACAGGTCCTCTCTCTCACACCCTAGCTGTGCGTCTCTCACTCTCCCTCCCTCTCTCTCTCTCTCTCTCCCTCTCTCTCTCCCTCTCTCACATACATTCACAGGCCGCCCCCCACACACACACACACTCTCGCTCTCACACTCTCAGTCTGTCTCTCACTCTCCCTCTCTCACACACTCACTCTCGCTCTCACACAACCTCTCTCTCTCACACAACCTCTCTCTCTCTCTCTAGCACTCTCCCTCTCTCTCTCACTCCGTCACTATGTCTCTCTCTCTCTCTCTCTCTCTCTCTCCCTTTCTCTCTCGTACTCTCCCTCACACACACGGTCCTTCTCTCTCACTCCCTCACTGTGTCTCTCTCTCTCTCTCCCTCTCTCACACTCATGCTAAAGCCGCCCCCCCCACACACACACACTCTCGCTCTCACACTCTGAGTCTGTCCCTCACTCTGCCTCTCTCACACACACTCACTCTCGCTCTCACACAAACTCTCTCTCTCACAAAACCTCTTTCTCTCTCTCTCTCTCATACTCTCCCTCTCTCACACAGTCCCTCTCTCTCACACCCACACTGTCTCTCTTTCTCTCTCTCTCTCTCTCCCTCTCTCTCTCTTTCTCTCTCTCGTACTCTCCCTCACTCACACGGTCCCTCTCTCTCACTCCCTCACTGTGCGTCTCTCACTTTCCCTCCATTTCTCTCTCTCTCTCTCTCCCTCTCTCACACATATGCATAGGCCGCCCTCCACATACACACACACACTCTCGCTTTCACACTCTCAGTCTGTCTCTCACTCTCCCTCTCTCACACACTCACTCTCGCTCTCACACAACCTCTCTCTCACTCTCGCACTCTCCCTCTCTCACACAGTCCCTCTCTCTCACTCCGTCACTGTGTGTGTCTCTCTCTCTCTCCCTCTCTCTGTCTCTCTCTCTCTCTCGTACTCTCCCTCTCTCTCACTCCATCATTGTGTGTGTCTCTCTCTATCTCTCTCCATCTCTCTCTCGTACTCTCCCTCACTCACACGGTCCCTCTCTCTCATTCCCTTGCTTTGTCTCTCTCTCTCTCCCTCTCTCACACTCATGCATAAGCCGCCCCCCCCACACACACACACTCTTGCTCTCACACTCTGAGTCTGTCTCTCACTCTGCCTCTCTCACACACACTCACTCTCGCTCTCACACAAACTCTCTCTCTCACAAAACCTCTTTCTCTCTCTCTCTCTCATACTCTCCCTCTCTCACACAGTCCCTCTCTCTCACACCCACACTGTCTCTCTTTCTCTCTCTCTCTCTCTCTCTCCCTCTCTCTCTCTTTCTCTCTCTCGTACTCTCCCTCACTCACACGGTCCCTCTCTCTCACTCCCTCGCTGTGCGTCTCTCACTTTCCCTCCATTTCTCTCTCTCTCTCTCCCTCTCTCACACACATGCATAGGCCGCCCTACACATACACACACACACTCTCGCTTTCACACTCTCAGTCTGTCTCTCACTCTCCCTCTCTCACACACACTCACTCTCGCTCTCACACAACTGTCTCTCTCACACAACCTCTCCCTCTCTCTCTAGCACTCTCCCTCACTCACACGGTCCCTCTCTCTCATTCCCTTGCTTTATCTCTCTCACTCTCCCTCCCTCTCCCACTCTCTCTCTCTTCCTCTCTCACACACATGCACAGGCCGCCCCCCCACACACACACATTCTCGCTCTCACACTCTCAGTCTGTCTCTCACTCTCCCTCTCTCACACACACTCACTCTCGCTCTCACACAACCTCTCTCTCACACATCCTCTCTCTCTCACTCTCGCACTCTCCCTCTCTCACACAGTCCCGCTCTCTCACTCCGTCAATGTGTCTCTTTCTCTCTCTCCGTCTCTCACACACACGCACAATCTTCCTCCCCCCGCCAAACACACTTTTGCTCTCACTTTCACACACTCTCAGTCTTTCTCTCACTCTCCCTCTCTCACACACACTCACTCTCGCTCTCACACAACCTCTCTCTCTCTCACAACCTCTCTCTCTATCTCTCTCTCACTCTCCCTCTCTCACACAGTCCCTCTCTCATACTCCATCACTGTGTCTGTCTCTCTCTCTCTCCCTTTCTCTCTCATACTCTCCCTCACTCACACAGTCCTTCTCTCTCACTCCCTCACTGTGTCTCTCTCACTCTCCCTCACTATCTCTCTCTCTCTCTGTCTCTCTCTCTCCCTCTCTCACACTCATGCACAAGCCGCCCCCCCACACACACACACTCTCGCTCTCACACTCTGAGTCTGTCTCTCACTCTGCCTCTCTCACACACACTCACTCTCGCTCTCACACAAACTCTCTCTCTCACAAAACCTCTTTCTCTCTGTCTCTCTCATACTCTCCCTCTCTCACAAAGTCCCTCTCTCTCACACCCTCACTGTCTCTCTCTCTCTCTCTCTCTCCCTCTATCTCTCTTTCTCTCGTACTCTCCTTCACTCACACGGTCCCTCTCTCTAACTCCCTCGCTGTGCGTCTCTCACTTTCCCTCCCTTTCTCTCTCTCTCTCTCTCTCTCTCCCTCTCTCACACACATGCATAGGCCGCCCCCCCACACACAAACACACTCTCGCTCTCACACTCTCAGTCTGTCTCTCACTCTCCCTCTCTCACACACAATCACTCTCGCTCTCACACAACCTCTCTCTCTCATACAACCTCTCCATCTCTCTCTTGCACTCTCCCTCTCTCACACACATGCACAAGCTCCCTCCCCCCACACACACACTCTCACCCTCACTCTCACACACTCTCAGTCTGTCTCTCACTTTCCATCTCTCACACACACTCACTCTCGCTCTCACACAACCTCTCTCTCTCACACAACCTCTCTCTCTCTCTCTCACACTCTCCCTCTCTCACACAGTCCCTCTCTCTCACTCCGTCACTGTGTGTGTCTCTCTCTCTCTCGCTCTCTCTCTCTCTCCCTTATACTCTCCCTCTCTCTCACTCCATCATTGTGTGTGTCTCTCTCTATCTCTCTCCCTCTCTCTATTGTACTCTCCCTCACTCACACAGTCCCTCTCTCTCATTCCCTTGCTGTGTCTCTGTCACTCTCCCTCCCTCTCTCTCTCTCTCTCCCTCTCTCATACACATGCACAGGCCGCCCCCCCACACAAACACACTCTCGCTCTCACACTCTCAGTCTGTCTCTCACTCTCCCTCTCTGACTCACACTCACTCTCGCTCTCACACAACCTCTCTCTCTCACACAACCTCTCTCTCACTCACGCACTCTCCCTCTCTAACAGAGTCCCTCTCTCTCACTCCGTCACTGTGTCTCTCTCTCCCTCTCCCTCTCTCACACACATGCACAAGCTCCCTCCCCCCCCCACACACACACTCTCACTCTCACACTCTCAGTCGGTCTCTCACTCTCCCTCTCCCACACACACTCACTCTCGCTCTCACACAACCTCTCTCTCTCACACAACATCTCTCTCTCATATTCTCCCTCACTCACACGGTCCCTCTCTCTCACTCCCTCGCTGTTGCTCTCTCACTCCCTCTCGCTCTCTCTCTCTCTCTCTCTCACTCTCCCTCTCTCACACATGCACAAGCCCCACCCCACACACACACTCTCGCTCTCACTGTCACACACTCTCAGTCTTTCTCTCACTGTCCCTCTCTCACACACACTCACTCTCGCTCTCAAACAACCTCTCTCTCTCTCACAACCTTTCTCTCTCTCTCTCGCACTCTCCCTCTCTCACACAGTCCCTCTCTTTCAATCCGTCACTGTGTGTGTCTCTCTCTCTCTTCCTTTCTCTCTCACTCTCTCTCTCTCTCTCTCTCTCTCTCTCTCTCTCTCTCTCTCTCTCTCGTACTCTCCCTCACTCACACAGGTCCTCTCTCTCACACCCTAGCTGTGCGTCTCTCACTCTCCCTCCCTCTCTCTCTCTCTCTCTCCCTCTCTCTCTCCCTCTCTCACATACATTCACAGGCCGCCCCCCACACACACACACACTCTCGCTCTCACACTCTCAGTCTGTCTCTCACTCTCCCTCTCTCACACACTCACTCTCGCTCTCACACAACCTCTCTCTCTCACACAACCTCTCTCTCTCTCTCTAGCACTCTCCCTCTCTCTCTCACTCCGTCACTATGTCTCTCTCTCTCTCTCTCTCTCTCTCTCCCTTTCTCTCTCGTACTCTCCCTCACACACACGGTCCTTCTCTCTCACTCCCTCACTGTGTCTCTCTCTCTCTCTCCCTCTCTCACACTCATGCTAAAGCCGCCCCCCCCACACACACACACTCTCGCTCTCACACTCTGAGTCTGTCCCTCACTCTGCCTCTCTCACACACACTCACTCTCGCTCTCACACAAACTCTCTCTCTCACAAAACCTCTTTCTCTCTCTCTCTCTCATACTCTCCCTCTCTCACACAGTCCCTCTCTCTCACACCCACACTGTCTCTCTTTCTCTCTCTCTCTCTCTCCCTCTCTCTCTCTTTCTCTCTCTCGTACTCTCCCTCACTCACACGGTCCCTCTCTCTCACTCCCTCACTGTGCGTCTCTCACTTTCCCTCCATTTCTCTCTCTCTCTCTCTCCCTCTCTCACACATATGCATAGGCCGCCCTCCACATACACACACACACTCTCGCTTTCACACTCTCAGTCTGTCTCTCACTCTCCCTCTCTCACACACTCACTCTCGCTCTCACACAACCTCTCTCTCACTCTCGCACTCTCCCTCTCTCACACAGTCCCTCTCTCTCACTCCGTCACTGTGTGTGTCTCTCTCTCTCTCCCTCTCTCTGTCTCTCTCTCTCTCTCGTACTCTCCCTCTCTCTCACTCCATCATTGTGTGTGTCTCTCTCTATCTCTCTCCATCTCTCTCTCGTACTCTCCCTCACTCACACGGTCCCTCTCTCTCATTCCCTTGCTTTGTCTCTCTCACTCTCCCTCCCTCTCCCACTCTCTCTCTCTCCCTCTCTCACACACATGCACAGGCCGAACCCCCACACACACACATTCTCGCTCTCACACTCTCAGTCTGTCTCTCACTCTGCCTCTCTAACACACACTCACTCTCGCTCTCACACAACCTCTCTCTCTCACACATCCTCTCTCTCTCACTCTCGCACTCTCCCTCTCTCACACAGTCCCACTCTCTCACTCCGTCAATGTGTCTCTTTCTCTCTCTCCGTCTCTCACACACACGCACAATCTTCCTCCCCCTGCCACACACACTTTCGCTCTCACTCTCACACACACTCAGTCTTTCGCTCACTCTCCCTCTCTCACACACACTCACTCTCGCTCTCACACAACCTCTCTCTCTCTCACAACCTCTCTCTCTATCTCTCTCTCACTCTCCCTCTCTCACACTGTCCCTCTCTCATACTCCCTCACAGTGTCTCTCTCACTCTCCCTCACTCCCTCTCTCTCTCTCTCTCTCTCCCTCTCTCACACTCATGCACAAGCCGCCCCCCCACACACACACACTCTCGCTCTCACACTCTGAGTCTGTCTCTCACTCTGCCTCTCTTACACACACTCACTCTCGCTCTCACACAAACTCTCTCTCTCACAAAACCTCTTTCTCTCTGTCTCTCTCATACTCTCCCTCTCTCACAAAGTCCCTCTCTCTCACACCCTCACTGTCTCTCTCTCTCTCTCTCTCTCTCTCTCTCTTTCTCTCTCTCGTACTCTCCTTCACTCACACGGTCCCTCTCTCTAACTCCCTCGCTGTGCGTCTCTCACTTTCCCTCCCTTTCTCTCTCTCTCTCTCTCTCTCTCTCCCTCTCTCACACACATGCATAGGCCGCCCCCCCCACACACACACACACTCTCGCTCTCACACTCTCAGTCTGTCTCTCACTCTCCCTCTCTCACACACAATCACTCTCGCTGTCACACAACCTCTCTCTCTCATACAACCTCTCCATCTCTCTCTTGCACTCTCCCTCTCTCACACACATGCACAAGCTCCCTCCCCCCCACACACACACTCTCACCCTCACTCTCACACACTCTCAGTCTGTCTCTCACTTTCCATCTCTCACACACACTCACTCTCGCTCTCACACAACCTCTCTCTCTCACACAACCTCTCTCTCTCTCTCTCTCACACTCTCCCTCTCTCACACAGTCCCTCTCTCTCACTCCGTCACTGTGTGTGTCTCTCTCTCTCTCGCTCTCTCTCTCTCTCCCTTATACTCTCCCTCTCTCTCACTCCATCATTGTGTGTGTCTCTCTCTATCTCTCTCCCTCTCTCTCTTGTACTCTCCCTCACTCACACGGTCCCTCTCTCTCATTCCCTTGCTGTGTCTCTGTCACTCTCCCTCCCTCTCTCTCTCCCTCTCTCATACACATGCACAGGCCGCCCCCCCACACAAACACACTCTCGCTCTCACACTCTCAGTCTGTCTCTCACTCTCCCTCTCTGACTCACACTCACTCTCGCTCTCACACAACCTCTCTCTCTCACACAACCTCTCTCTCACTCACGCACTCTCCCTCTCTAACAGAGTCCCTCTCTCTCAATCCGTCACTGTGTATCTCTCTCCCTCTCCCTCTCTCACACACATGCACAAGCTCCCTCCCCCCCCCCACACACACACTCTCACTCTCACACTCTCAGTCGGTCTCTCACTCTCCCTCTCCCACACACACTCACTCTCGCTCTCACACAACCTCTCTCTCTCACACAACATCTCTCTCTCATATTCTCCCTCACTCACACGGTCCCTCTCTCTCACTCCCTCGCTGTTGCTCTCTCACTCCCTCTCGCTCTCTCTCTCTCTCTCTCACTCTCCCTCTCTCACACATGCACAAGCCCCACCCCACACACACACTCTCGCTCTCACTCTCACACACTCTCAGTCTTTCTCTCACTGTCCCTCTCTCACACACACTCACTCTCGCTCTCAAACAACCTCTCTCTCTCTCACAACCTTTCTCTCTCTCTCTCGCACTCTCCCTCTCTCACACAGTCCCTCTCTCTCAATCCGTCACTGTGTGTGTCTCTCTCTCTCTCTTCCTTTCTCTCTCACTCTCTCTCTCTCTCTCCTCTCTCTCTCTCTCTCTCTCTCTCTCTCTCTCTCGTACTCTCCCTCACTCACACAGGTCCTCTCTCTCACACCCTAGCTGTGCGTCTCTCACTCTCCCTCCCTCTCTCTCTCTCTCTCTCTCTCTCTCCCTCTCTCTCTCTCTCTCCCTCTCTCACATACATTCACAGGCCGCCCCCCACACACACACACACTCTCGCTCTCACACGCTCAGTCTGTCTCTCACTCTCCCTCTCTCACACACTGACTCTCGCTCTCACACAACCTCTCTCTCTCACACAACCTCTCTCTCTCTCTCTAGCACTCTCCCTCTCTCTCTCACTCCGTCACCATGTCTCTCTCTCTCTCTCTCTCTCTCTCTCTCTCTCCCTTTCTCTCTCGTACTCTCCCTCACACACACGGTCCTTCTCTCTCACTCCCTCACTGTGTCTCTCTCACTCTCCCTCACTCTCTCTCTCTCTCTCTCTTTCTCTCTCCCTCTCTCACACTCATGCATAAGCCGCCCCCCCCACACACACACACTCTTGCTCTCACACTCTGAGTCTGTCTCTCACTCTGCCTCTCTCACACACACTCACTCTCGCTCTCACACAAACTCTCTCTCTCACAAAACCTCTTTCTCTCTCTCTCTCTCATACTCTCCCTCTCTCACACAGTCCCTCTCTCTCACACCCACACTGTCTCTCTTTCTCTCTCTCTCTCTCTCTCTCCCTCTCTCTCTCTTTCTCTCTCTCGTACTCTCCCTCACTCACACGGTCCCTCTCTCTCACTCCCTCGCTGTGCGTCTCTCACTTTCCCTCCATTTCTCTCTCTCTCTCTCCCTCTCTCACACACATGCATAGGCCGCCCTACACATACACACACACACTCTCGCTTTCACACTCTCAGTCTGTCTCTCACTCTCCCTCTCTCACACACACTCACTCTCGCTCTCACACAACTGTCTCTCTCACACAACCTCTCCCTCTCTCTCTAGCACTCTCCCTCACTCACACGGTCCCTCTCTCTCATTCCCTTGCTTTATCTCTCTCACTCTCCCTCCCTCTCTCTCTCTCTCTCTCTCCCTCTCTCACACACATGCACAGGCCGCCCCCCCACACACACACATTCTCGCTCTCACACTCTCAGTCTGTCTCTCACTCTCCCTCTCTCACACACACTCACTCTCGCTCTCACACAACCTCTCTCTCACACATCCTCTCTCTCTCACTCTCGCACTCTCCCTCTCTCACACAGTCCCGCTCTCTCACTCCGTCAATGTGTCTCTTTCTCTCTCTCCGTCTCTCACACACACGCACAATCTTCCTCCCCCCGCCAAACACACTTTCGCTCTCACTTTCACACACTCTCAGTCTTTCTCTCACTCTCCCTCTCTCACACACACTCACTCTCGCTCTCACACAACCTCTCTCTCTCTCACAACCTCTCTCTCTATCTCTCTCTCACTCTCCCTCTCTCACACAGTCCCTCTCTCATACTCCATCACTGTGTCTGTCTCTCTCTCTCTCCCTTTCTCTCTCATACTCTCCCTCACTCACACAGTCCTTCTCTCTCACTCCCTCACTGTGTCTCTCTCACTCTCCCTCACTATCTCTCTCTCTCTCTGTCTCTCTCTCTCCCTCTCTCACACTCATGCACAAGCCGCCCCCCCACACACACACACTCTCGCTCTCACACTCTGAGTCTGTCTCTCACTCTGCCTCTCTCACACACACTCACTCTCGCTCTCACACAAACTCTCTCTCTCACAAAACCTCTTTCTCTCTGTCTCTCTCATACTCTCCCTCTCTCACAAAGTCCCTCTCTCTCACACCCTCACTGTCTCTCTCTCTCTCTCTCTCTCCCTCTATCTCTCTTTCTCTCGTACTCTCCTTCACTCACACGGTCCCTCTCTCTAACTCCCTCGCTGTGCGTCTCTCACTTTCCCTCCCTTTCTCTCTCTCTCTCTCTCTCTCTCTCCCTCTCTCACACACATGCATAGGCCGCCCCCCCCACACACAAACACACTCTCGCTCTCACACTCTCAGTCTGTCTCTCACTCTCCCTCTCTCACACACAATCACTCTCGCTCTCACACAACCTCTCTCTCTCATACAACCTCTCCATCTCTCTCTTGCACTCTCCCTCTCTCACACACATGCACAAGCTCCCTCCCCCCACACACACACTCTCACCCTCACTCTCACACACTCTCAGTCTGTCTCTCACTTTCCATCTCTCACACACACTCACTCTCGCTCTCACACAACCTCTCTCTCTCACACAACCTCTCTCTCTCTCTCTCACACTCTCCCTCTCTCACACAGTCCCTCTCTCTCACTCCGTCACTGTGTGTGTCTCTCTCTCTCTCGCTCTCTCTCTCTCTCCCTTATACTCTCCCTCTCTCTCACTCCATCATTGTGTGTGTCTCTCTCTATCTCTCTCCCTCTCTCTCTTGTACTCTCCCTCACTCACACAGTCCCTCTCTCTCATTCCCTTGCTGTGTCTCTGTCACTCTCCCTCCCTCTCTCTCTCTCTCTCCCTCTCTCATACACATGCACAGGCCGCCCCCCCACACAAACACACTCTCGCTCTCACACTCTCAGTCTGTCTCTCACTCTCCCTCTCTGACTCACACTCACTCTCGCTCTCACACAACCTCTCTCTCTCACACAACCTCTCTCTCACTCACGCACTCTCCCTCTCTAACAGAGTCCCTCTCTCTCACTCCGTCACTGTGTCTCTCTCTCCCTCTCCCTCTCTCACACACATGCACAAGCTCCCTCCCCCCCCCACACACACACTCTCACTCTCACACTCTCAGTCGGTCTCTCACTCTCCCTCTCCCACACACACTCACTCTCGCTCTCACACAACCTCTCTCTCTCACACAACATCTCTCTCTCATATTCTCCCTCACTCACACGGTCCCTCTCTCTCACTCCCTCGCTGTTGCTCTCTCACTCCCTCTCGCTCTCTCTCTCTCTCTCTCTCTCACTCTCCCTCTCTCACACATGCACAAGCCCCACCCCACACACACACTCTCGCTCTCACTCTCACACACTCTCAGTCTTTCTCTCACTGTCCCTCTCTCACACACACTCACTCTCGCACTCAAACAACCTCTCTCTCTCTCACAACCTTTCTCTCTCTCTCTCGCACTCTCCCTCTCTCACACAGTCCCTCTCTTTCAATCCGTCACTGTGTGTGTCTCTCTCTCTCTTCCTTTCTCTCTCACTCTCTCTCTCTCTCTCTCTCTCTCTCTCTCTCTCTCTCTCTCTCTCTCTCTCGTACTCTCCCTCACTCACACAGGTCCTCTCTCTCACACCCTAGCTGTGCGTCTCTCACTCTCCCTCCCTCTCTCTCTCTCTCTCTCTCTCCCTCTCTCTCTCCCTTTCTCACATACATTCACAGGCCGCCCCCCTAACACACACACACACTCTCGCTCTCACACTCTCAGTCTGTCTCTCACTCTCCCTCTCTCACACACTCACTCTCGCTCTCACACAACCTCTCTCTCTCACACAACCTCTCTCTCTCTCTCTAGCACTCTCCCTCTCTCTCTCACTCCGTCACTATGTCTCTCTCTCTCTCTCTCTCTCTCTCCCTTTCTCTCTCGTACTCTCCCTCACACACACGGTCCTTCTCTCTCACTCCCTCACTGTGTCTCTCTCTCTCTCTCCCCTCTCTCACACTCATGCTAAAGCCGCCCCCCCCCACACACACACACTCTCGCTCTCACACTCTGAGTCTGTCCCTCACTCTGCCTCTCTCACACACACTCACTCTCGCTCTCACACAAACTCTCTCTCTCACAAAACCTCTTTCTCTCTCTCTCTCTCATACTCTCCCTCTCTCACACAGTCCCTCTCTCTCACACCCACACTGTCTCTCTTTCTCTCTCTCTCTCTCTCCCTCTCTCTCTCTTTCTCTCTCTCGAACTCTCCCTCACTTACACGGTCCCTCTCTCTCACTCCCTCACTGTGCGTCTCTCACTTTCCCTCCATTTCTCTCTCTCTCTCTCCCTCTCTCACACACATGCATAGGCCGCCCTCCACATACACACACACACTCTCGCTTTCACACTCTCAGTCTGTCTCTCACTCTCCCTCTCTCACACACACCTCACTCTCGCTCTCACACAACTGTCTCTCTCACACAACCTCTCCCTCTCACTCTAGCACTCTCCCTCTCTCACACAGTCCCTTTCTCTCACTCCATCAGTATGTCTCTCTCTCTCTCTCTCCCTCTCTCACACACATGCACAAGCTCCCTCCCTCCCCACACACACACACTGACCCTCACTCTCACACACTCTCAGTCTGTCTCTCACTCTCCCTCTCTCACACACACTCACTCTCGCTCTCACACAACCTCTCTCTCTCACACAACCTCTCTCTCTCTCTCTCACACTCTCCCTCTCTCACACAGTCCCTCTCTCTCACTCCGTCACTGTGTGTGTCTCTCTCTCTCTCCCTCTCTCTCTCTCTCTCTCCCTCATACACTCCCTCTCTCTCACTCCATCATTGTGTGTGTCTCTCTCTATCTCACGCCCTCTCTCTCTTGTACTCTACCTCACTCACACAGTCCCTCTCTCTCATTCCCTTGCTGTGTCTCTCTCACTCTCCCACCCTCTCTCTCTCTCTCTCTCTCCCTCTCTCACACACATGCACAGGCCGCCCCCCCACACAAACACACTCTCGCTCTCACACTCTCAGTCTGTCTCTCACTCTCCCTCCCTGATACACACTCACTCTCGCTCTCACACAACCTCTCGCTCTCACACAACCTCTCTCTCACTCTCGCACTCTCCCTCTCTCACACAGTCCCTCTCCCTCACTCCGTCAATGTGTATCTCTCTCTTTCTCCGTCTCTCACACACATGCACAATCTCCCTCTCCCCGCCACACACACTCTCGCTCTCACTCTCACACACTCTCAGTCTTTCTCTCACTCTCCCTCTTTCACACACACTCACTCTCGCTCTCACTGAAACTCTCTCTCTCTCACAACCTCTCTCTCTCTCTCTCTCTCACACTCTCCATCTCTCACACAGTCGCTCTCTCTCACTCCGTCACTGTGTCTGTCTCTCTCTCTCTCTCTCTCCCTCTCTCTCTCTCTCTCTCTCTCTCTCGTACTCTCCCTCACTCACACGGTCCCTCTCTCTCACACCCTAGCTCTGCGTCTCTCACTCTCCCTCCCTCTCCTCTCTCTCTCTCTCTCTCTCTCTCTCTCTCTCTCTCCCACTCTCACATACATTCACAGGCCGCCCCCCCCCCCACACACACACACTCTCGCTCTCACACTCTCAGTCTGTCTCTCACTCTCCCTCTCTCACACACTCACTCTCACTCTCACACAACCTCTCTCTCACTCTCGCACTCTCCCTCTCTCACACAGTCCCTCTCTCTCACTCCGTCACTGTGTGTGTCTCTCTCTCTCTCCCTCTCTCTGTCTCTCTCTCTCTCGTACTCTCCCTCTCTCTCACTCCATCATAGTGTGTGTCTCTCTCTATCTCTCTCCATCTCTCTCTCGTACTCTCCCTCACTCACACGGTCCCTCTCTCTCATTCCCTTGCTTTGTCTCTCTCACTCTCCCTCCCTCTCCCACTCTCTCTCTCTCCCTCTCTCACACACATGCACAGGCCGCCCCCCCACACAAACACACTCTCGCTCTCACACTCTCAGTCTGTCTCTCACTCTCCCTCTCTGACTCACACTCACTCTCGCTCTCACACAACCTCTCTCTCTCACACAACCTCTCTCTCACTCACGCACTCTCCCTCTCTAACAGAGTCCCTCTCTCTCACTCCGTCACTGTGTCTCTCTCTCCCTCTCCCTCTCTCACACACATGCACAAGCTCCCTCCCCCCCCCCACACACACACTCTCACTCTCACACTCTCAGTCGGTCTCTCACTCTCCCTCTCCCACACACACTCACTCTCGCTCTCACACAACCTCTCTCTCTCACACAACATCTCTCTCTCATATTCTCCCTCACTCACACGGTCCCTCTCTCTCACTCCCTCGCTGTTGCTCTCTCACTCCCTCTCGCTCTCTCTCTCTCTCTCTCTCTCACTCTCCCTCTCTCACACATGCACAAGCCCCACCCCACACACACACTCTCGCTCTCACTCTCACACACTCTCAGTCTTTCTCTCACTGTCCCTCTCTCACACACACTCACTCTCGCTCTCAAACAACCTCTCTCTCTCTCACAACCTTTCTCTCTCTCTCTCGCACTCTCCCTCTCTCACACAGTCCCTCTCTTTCAATCCGTCACTGTGTGTGTCTCTCTCTCTCTCTTCCTTTCTCTCTCACTCTCTCTCTCTCTCTCTCTCTCTCTCTCTCTCTCTCTCTCTCTCTCTCTCGTACTCTCCCTCACTCACACAGGTCCTCTCTCTCACACCCTAGCTGTGCGTCTCTCACTCTCCCTCCCTCTCTCTCTCTCTCTCTCTCTCTCCCTCTCTCTCTCCCTCTCTCACATACATTCACAGGCCGCCCCCCACACACACACACACTCTCGTTCTCACACTCTCAGTCTGTCTCTCACTCTCCCTCTCTCACACACTCACTCTCGCTCTCACACAACCTCTCTCTCTCACACAACCTCTCTCTCTCTCTCTAGCACTCTCCCTCTCTCTCTCACTCCGTCACTATGTCTCTCTCTCTCTCTCTCTCTCTCTCCCTTTCTCTCTCGTACTCTCCCTCACACACACGGTCCTTCTCTCTCACTCCCTCACTGTGTCTCTCTCTCTCTCTCCCTCTCTCACACTCATGCTAAAGCCGCCCCCCCCACACACACACACTCTCGCTCTCACACTCTGAGTCTGTCCCTCACTCTGCCTCTCTCACACACACTCACTCTCGCTCTCACACAAACTCTCTCTCTCACAAAACCTCTTTCTCTCTCTCTCTCTCATACTCTCCCTCTCTCACACAGTCCCTCTCTCTCACACCCACACTGTCTCTCTTTCTCTCTCTCTCTCTCTCCCTCTCTCTCTCTTTCTCTCTCTCGTACTCTCCCTCACTGACACGGTCCCTCTCTCTCACTCCCTCACTGTGCGTCTCTCACTTTCCCTCCACTTCTCTCTCTCTCTCTCTCTCCCTCTCTCACACATATGCATAGGCCGCCCTCCACATACACACACACACTCTCGCTTTCACACTCTCAGTCTGTCTCTCACTCTCCCTCTCTCACACACTCACTCTCGCTCTCACACAACCTCTCTCTCACTCTCGCACTCTCCCTCTCTCACACAGTCCCTCTCTCTCACTCCGTCACTGTGTGTGTCTCTCTCTCTCTCCCTCTCTCTGTCTCTCTCTCTCTCTCGTACTCTCCCTCTCTCTCACTCCATCATTGTGTGTGTCTCTCTCTATCTCTCTCCATCTCTCTCTCGTACTCTCCCTCACTCACACGGTCCCTCTCTCTCATTCCCTTGCTTTGTCTCTCTCACTCTCCCTCCCTCTCCCACTCTCTCTCTCTCCCTCTCTCACACACATGCACAGGCCGAACCCCCACACACACACATTCTCGCTCTCACACTCTCAGTCTGTCTCTCACTCTGCCTCTCTAACACACACTCACTCTCGCTCTCACACAACCTCTCTCTCTCACACATCCTCTCTCTCTCACTCTCACACTCTCCCTCTCTCACACAGTCCCACTCTCTCACTCCGTCAATGTGTCTCTTTCTCTCTCTCCGTCTCTCACACACACGCACAATCTTCCTCCCCCTGCCACACACACTTTCGCTCTCACTCTCACACACACTCAGTCTTTCGCTCACTCTCCCTCTCTCACACACACTCACTCTCGCTCTCACACAACCTCTCTCTCTCTCACAACCTCTCTCTCTATCTCTCTCTCACTCTCCCTCTCTCACACTGTCCCTCTCTCATACTCCCTCACAGTGTCTCTCTCACTCTCCCTCACTCCCTCTCTCTCTCTCTCTCTCTCCCTCTCTCACACTCATGCACAAGCCGCCCCCCCACACACACACACTCTCGCTCTCACACTCTGAGTCTGTCCTCTCACTCTGCCTCTCTTACACACACTCACTCTCGCTCTCACACAACTCTCTCTCTCACAAAACCTCTTTCTCTCTGTCTCTCTCATACTCTCCCTCTCTCACAAAGTCCCTCTCTCTCACACCCTCACTGTCTCTCTCTCTCTCTCTCACTATCTCTCTCTCTTTCTCTCTCTCGTACTCTCCTTCACTCACACGGTCCCTCTCTCTAACTCCCTCGCTGTGCGTCTCTCACTTTCCCTCCCTTTCTCTCTCTCTCTCTCTCTCTCTCTCCCTCTCTCACACACATGCATAGGCCGCCCCCCCCACACACACACACACTCTCGCTCTCACACTCTCAGTCTGTCTCTCACTCTCCCTCTCTCACACACAATCACTCTCGCTCTCACACAACCTCTCTCTCTCATACAACCTCTCCATCTCTCTCTTGCACTCTCCCTCTCTCACACACATGCACAAGCTCCCTCCCCCCCACACACACACTCTCACCCTCACTCTCACACACTCTCAGTCTGTCTCTCACTTTCCATCTCTCACACACACTCACTCTCGCTCTCACACAACCTCTCTCTCTCACACAACCTCTCTCTCTCTCTCTCTCACACTCTCCCTCTCTCACACAGTCCCTCTCTCTCACTCCGTCACTGTGTGTGTCTCTCTCTCTCTCGCTCTCTCTCTCTCCCTTATACTCTCCCTCTCTCTCACTCCATCATTGTGTGTGTCCTCTCTCTATCTCTCTCCCTCTCTCTCTGTACTCTCCCTCACTCACACGGTCCCTCTCTCTCATTCCCTTGCTGTGTCTCTGTCACTCTCCCTCCCTCTCTCTCTCCCTCTCTCATACACATGCAGGCCGCCCCCCACACAAACACACTCTCGCTCTCACACTCTCAGTCTGTCTCTCACTCTCCCTCTCTGACTCACACTCACTCTCGCTCTCACACAACCTCTCTCTCTCACACAACCTCTCTCTCACTCACGCACTCTCCCTCTCTAACAGAGTCCCTCTCTCTCAATCCGTCACTGTGTATCTCTCTCCCTCTCCCTCTCTCACACACATGCACAAGCTCCCTCCCCCCCCCCCACACACACACTCTCACTCTCACACTCTCAGTCGGTCTCTCACTCTCCCTCTCCCACACACACTCACTCTCGCTCTCACACAACCTCTCTCTCTCACACAACATCTCTCTCTCATATTCTCCCTCACTCACACGGTCCCTCTCTCTCACTCCCTCGCTGTTGCTCTCTCACTCCCTCTCGCTCTCTCTCTCTCTCTCACTCTCCCTCTCTCACACATGCACAAGCCCCACCCACACACACACTCTCGCTCTCACTCTCACACACTCTCAGTCTTTCTCTCACTGTCCCTCTCTCACACACACTCACTCTCGCTCTCAAACAACCTCTCTCTCTCTCACAACCTTTCTCTCTCTCTCTCGCACTCTCCCTCTCTCACACAGTCCCTCTCTCTCAATCCGTCACTGTGTGTGTCTCTCTCTCTCTCTTCCTTTCTCTCTCACTCTCTCTCTCTCTCTCTCTCTCTCTCTCTCTCTCTCTCTCTCTCTCTCTCTCTCGTACTCTCCCTCACTCACACAGGTCCTCTCTCTCACACCCTAGCTGTGCGTCTCTCACTCTCCCTCCCTCTCTCTCTCTCTCTCTCTCTCTCTCCCTCTCTCTCTCTCTCTCCCTCTCATCACATATATTCACAGGCCGCCCCCCCACACACACACACACTCTCGCTCTCACACTCTCAGTCTGTCTCTCACTCTCCCTCTCTCACACACTGACTCTCGCTCTCACACAACCTCTCTCTCTCACACAACCTCTCTCTCTCTCTCTAGCACTCTCCCTCTCTCTCTCACTCCGTCACCATGTCTCTCTCTCTCTCTCTCTCTCTCTCTCTCTCTCTCCCTTTCTCTCTCGTACTCTCCCTCACACACACGGTCCTTCTCTCTCACTCCCTCACTGTGTCTCTCTCACTCTCCCTCACTCTCTCTCTCTCTCTCTCTTTCTCTCTCCCTCTCTCACACTCATGCATAAGCCGCCCCCCCCACACACACACACTCTTGCTCTCACACTCTGAGTCTGTCTCTCACTCTGCCTCTCTCACACACACTCACTCTCGCTCTCACACAAACTCTCTCTCTCACAAAACCTCTTTCTCTCTCTCTCTCTCATACTCTCCCTCTCTCACACAGTCCCTCTCTCTCACACCCACACTGTCTCTCTTTCTCTCTCTCTCTCTCTCTCTCCCTCTCTCTCTCTTTCTCTCTCTCGTACTCTCCCTCACTCACACGGTCCCTCTCTCTCACTCCCTCGCTGTGCGTCTCTCACTTTCCCTCCATTTCTCTCTCTCTCTCTCCCTCTCTCACACACATGCATAGGCCGCCCTACACATACACACACACACTCTCGCTTTCACACTCTCAGTCTGTCTCTCACTCTCCCTCTCTCACACACACTCACTCTCGCTCTCACACAACTGTCTCTCTCACACAACCTCTCCCTCTCTCTCTAGCACTCTCCCTCACTCACACGGTCCCTCTCTCTCATTCCCTTGCTTTATCTCTCTCACTCTCCCTCCCTCTCCCACTCTCTCTCTCTCCTCTCTCACACACATGCACAGGCCGCCCCCCCACACACACACATTCTCGCTCTCACACTCTCAGTCTGTCTCTCACTCTCCCTCTCTCACACACACTCACTCTCGCTCTCACACAACCTCTCTCTCACACATCCTCTCTCTCTCACTCTCGCACTCTCCCTCTCTCACACAGTCCCGCTCTCTCACTCCGTCAATGTGTCTCTTTCTCTCTCTCCGTCTCTCACACACACGCACAATCTTCCTCCCCCCGCCAAACACACTTTCGCTCTCACTTTCACACACTCTCAGTCTTTCTCTCACTCTCCCTCTCTCACACACACTCACTCTCGCTCTCACACAACCTCTCTCTCTCTCACAACCTCTCTCTCTATCTCTCTCTCACTCTCCCTCTCTCACACAGTCCCTCTCTCATACTCCATCACTGTGTCTGTCTCTCTCTCTCTCCCTTTCTCTCTCATACTCTCCCTCACTCACACAGTCCTTCTCTCTCACTCCCTCACTGTGTCTCTCTCACTCTCCCTCACTATCTCTCTCTCTCTCTGTCTCTCTCTCTCCCTCTCTCACACTCATGCACAAGCCGCCCCCCCACACACACACACTCTCGCTCTCACACTCTGAGTCTGTCTCTCACTCTGCCTCTCTCACACACACTCACTCTCGCTCTCACACAAACTCTCTCTCTCACAAAACCTCTTTCTCTCTGTCTCTCTCATACTCTCCCTCTCTCACAAAGTCCCTCTCTCTCACACCA